>NW_026067926.1:7732656-7857773 GCF_014885135.2 Alexandromys fortis | reverse complement strand
GGAAGAGTACTGAAAGAGATGAGTGGAAAGGGAGTTGAATTTGGGGGCCAGGTAGAAACCTGATGCAAGGGAAACTCCCACAAATCTACAAGGGTGACCCCAGGTAAGACTCTTAGCAATGGCGGATAGGTAGCCTGAACGGGCCATCTCCTATGATAGGATTGTCATCAGAAAGCCTTCATCCAGTAACTGATAGAAACAGATGCAGAGACCCACAGCCAAACATTAGCCCAAGCTCAGGGTATTCTACTAAAGAGGAGAATGAAGGATTGTAGGAGTCGGAGGAGTTAAAAAAAAAAAATCACAAGAAAACCCACAGAAACAACTAATTTGGATCATAGGAACTCACAGTCTGAACCAACAATCAGGACGACTGCATGGGATTAACCTAGGCCCTCTACATATATGTTACAGTTGTGTAACTTGGTCTCCTTGTGGGACTCCTAACAGTGGGAACAAGGGCTGTCTCTAATGCTTTGGCTGACTCCTGGGAATCCATTCCTCATACTGGGTTGCCTTGTCCAGCCTTATCACAAAGGGAGATGCTTAGTCTTACTGCAACTTGATATGCCATGCTTGTATGATACCCATGGGAGTATGTAAAATAAGTGATAGATAGATAGATAGATAGATAGATGATAGATAGATAGATAGATAGATAGATAGATAGATAGATAGTTGCTTGCCTTAAACTATATGTAAGAAATTCTTCCCTGCTTTTGGATTTTTAAATGTGGTCTCCTGTTGTTTATTTTGGTACATTGTAGTTTGACTTTAAGATATTTAAATATTTATTCAAATTATTTGCTTCTAGGGCACAAGGGAATAAAAAAAATAAGGTTTAAAATTTCAGTTTTACAAGCTTTATACTTTTGTAATTTAAGCAGCTTTGAAATGGTTATCTTTAGGGCTCTGTGTTTGGGAAGCTGATAGGCCGAATTCTAAATTTCACCCCTGCTTAAGTACTTGCATAAATTTCACGTTAGCCGCTTCCTCATCATTGTTGTAAAATGCCTGACAGAAAAGCTTATGAGAGGAAAGGTTCATCGTGGCTGCAGTTTCAGTGAACTTTGTCTTTGCGGGGACGGCATGGCAGCCCTGGAGCAGCTGGGACTGCTGGAGTGAAGGTATGTGATCGGTCTCTTCACAGAGAGCAGAACTGGGCAGAGAGCATGGGATGGAGCCAGCAAGGCTCTGAGACCTGCCTCAGTGACCTGTGTCCCCAAGCAGGACCGAGCATTTAAAACATAGCTCTGTGGTGGATGCTTTTAATTCAAACCATAACAGATATCTCGTCATCCAGTATTAACTCAGAGAGGAAGTTCAGAGGATACACGGGAAACGCCTGGAGAGAAAGAGAATAAGATGTCCCAGCGGGACTGGAGGGGTGGGCTGCACAGCCGTGGATGCCTACAGATAGCCAGTAGCTTCCAGGGACACCCATGTGGTTAACTTAATTATTGCGAAGTATGTTTTTGTTTTTGTTTGTTTGTTTGTCTGTTTTTGAGGAGATTTTGGTGGGGACTCATTTTAAATGATCAGAGATTTAAAAATAACATTTTCATCAGTGGTGAAAATGGTCTCTGCTTTAGAACCCACCGAAGCTTTCACTGTGTTTACTTTATATTTCTTTAATTAAGCAAAATATGATGGGAAACATCCAAGTTCCCTCTGGCTCGCTGTTTTCATTTTACTCTCTTTCTCAAGGGTGGGGTGAGTGTGATATGCTCATAATCACAGTCCAAGAAAGTATGTGTGCAAATGTGTGTGTGTGTGATGTGTGAGAGAGGTATAGTGTGCATGCGTGGTGTGCCCGCATGCCATAGCGCATGCACAGCGGTCAGGCGACCACCCTGTGAAGCTGGTTCTCTCCTTCTACCTTTATGTGGGTCTATGGCTGTTCCTATTCCATAGCTTGCATGACCAATGCCTCCCTTTTCTGAGCTATCTTACTGGCCTTTTCCACCTTATTTTTCTGAGACAGGGTCTTACTCATTTGATTCAGCTGGGCTGAGAGGCCAGGGAGCTCCAAGGTTCAGCCAGTCTCCACCTCCCCGATGCTAGGGTCGCAGGCAATTGTAGCAGGCACCTGGATTTGTTACATGGGCGCTAGGGATCAGAAGTCTGTTGTTCCTGTTTGCACCACAATTTACCAACTGAATCATCTCCTGGCTTCTGATTAAAGATTTTTAAACATAGCAGAGTTTCCCAAACAAATCCCTATCTGTTACTTAAATCCACCAAGTGTGTGGCATTTTGTTATAATAACCTTTGAAAACCAACACAGAAAGAACATGGGGGTCAGGGAAAAAAGATTCTTGGGCCTGGAAAACTTGAAACTCACCAGTCTAACAACATTCTACCACAACACACATACGTGCAGCCCAGCTGAAGGCAGGACATGTGCCCAACACAAATGACACACATATATAGTTGTTAAAACATTTAAGGAACCTAAGTTCTAAAGACTGCCCATCTTTAGACAAGTTGTTTTAATGTCCATATATGTAGCCAATGGGGAAAAATTATTGAAGCCAGGAAGAAAAACACAGGAGGCAAATGCCTAGCATATCATACATCCTTATAAACCGTGACCAATGTTCTATTTGATCTTAGACAACGTTTCCCTTCATACTGGCAGTATTAAATTCCTCTTCTCTCATGTAATAAATTCCTCTGACATCTGGATTCCCATGGTGTTTACTACTGGCGACGCCTAAGTTGGGGAGTGTTACCACACTTGATTTTGGGGGTGTTGATATCATCTATGTATTTGCTTGTTTTTTTGATACAGGGTCCTATGTAGCTCAGGATGGCCTCAAACTCCCTCTGTAACAACTTTGGATGTTTGATCCTCCTACCTTTACATTCTGAGTGCTGGGATTAGAGGCATGTGCCACCACTCTTAATTTTATGAAATTCTGGGAGTCAGACCAAGGGCTTTGTGCATGCTAGGCAAGCACTCAACCACTGAGCCATACCTTCAACCTTGTTGCTTCATCTAAGAAATCAACACGTGGGTCTTGATGTGGCTACAGCGTTGCAGCCGGCCCGGAGCAGAGCTCACTCTGCAACCCCGAGTCTGAGATCCCAGTGTTCTGTCAGTTCCAGGAAGGCTCTGGTCACAGCAGGTCCTTACCCCTCCTCCCCAGCACCCCCACTAGTAGGAGAACCACCTCCACTGACTTCCTCCATCTGGCTCTTCTGGGAAATGGACCTGGATTGTGAGCTCTGCTGAATGAGGGCTTTGTGGTCCATTGTGTCTGTTAAGGCTGTAGTGAACCAGATGTGGTTTTTTTTGCAGACGTGGCTTCAAAAGCTGTAAACACACTTATCAGGAAACTGCAGAACAGGAGGCAGCCGGCGACAGTCAAGGTCACTGACAGGTGACATGGTGAATAAAGGGAGATTAAAAGCCATGACTTGTCTGACACGAACCTATTTGATTCTTACGAACAGTAGGCAATGGAACACTGCCGCCCTTGACAAGAAGTCGTTGAATACAGCGCAATTTCTTAGAAAGTGGATCCCTGTCCTTTTTCTCTAGGAAAGCAGTGAAAGGAATAGATAAAACAAAGTACAGGTAGCTGCTTACCGACATCCCACGGTTCTCATGGACCCTTATCAACCTTTATTAAGACTTTACCACCGTGTAGGTATTCAGCTAAGCACTCACTTGATTCTCACCCCAGTCCTATTTACCCTTGTTCTGATAGTCACCTTTTTCAGGGAGAGGAAACTGGGACCTGAAGTTTTAGGATAGATTTCTCAAGTGAGTCCATGACCAGACAGAGTGACTGGGATCCTATAACTGTGCCATAATGTTTACTCAGGCAACAGAGATTTACTCAAGGAGAAGGCAGGAGGTCACTGGATATAATCCAGATGGCACTGCTTGCTGGCAGTGTGGACAACTGGCAAAGAGAACCCCACCTATTTACTGGGCACTGTGCTGTCTGCAAGCCTAGAAGTGTAAGTCACACAGACCCGCTGGAATGGCCACTAGCATGTGGGAAGGGGCCTGCAGAGCCATCGACCCTTGATTCTGCATCTCTGTGGCATCAGGAAGAGTTTGTAAGGCAAGCTCTCTTCCAGCTCACAATCCGTGTCATGTATGACCAGGAAATTCACTACTCAAGAAAGGCCGTTTGGGAAGAACCCTTGGCTGTGCACGGCACAATCATCTGAGTGTAGCTTAACAAACAGTTTGAAAATCAGATTTAAGCAACTGGAAACATTCACTGAAAATGAAGCAAATTAAAACGCAATTCTCCATGGGCAGTGAGTTCAGTCTCTGTGTCAAAAGCACACCTGCAGTCCCAGGGCTGAGGGAGGGGAGTGAGAGACCCTGCCTCAAAAAGTAAGGGGAAGAGTGATAGAGGGAGACAGACGCTCAACACCAAGTACTGGTTTCCGTGCGCGCGCACACACACGTGCATGTCCGTGCACTACACGCACATGAGAGGAATGACGTGAAAAGACATAAAGAAGGTGTAGTGGGAGAGGTGAAGACAAGATGTGGCATTCTTGAGTCACATTCTCATTACACTAAATCCTAGCTGTGTGGCCTGGATAAGTGACGGATCTGTTCCAGAGAGCTCTCTGTCTCCCACTAGGAAATAGCTTTATACTGTATGGTTCAGCTATTTTAAAACATCGGAAAATCTGGAAGAATATTCTGAAGAAAGGACGAGTGCATCATAATCACACTAGCCCAAGACTGGGCCCCAGGGATAGGGCATTTGTGCATGTTCACAAGCCTGTAGTAGTTACTTACTGGGCGCTGGGTGCTCTATGCTGGGTGCTGGGCGCTGGGTGCTGGGCACTGGACACTGGGTCCTGGGCACTGGATACTGTGTGCTGGCACTGGGCACTGGGAGCTGGGCACTGAATATGGCAAACATGGCCTCTCCTATGATTTGCTGTAAGGGTTTAAGAGACACCCAGATTCCAAAGCTTCAGTACGGAAGAGGGAAACATCATCATTTTTACAGGCTGAGAAGACAATTTTTGAATATTTAGTGATAAGTAACATATGTTACTAAGACTAATTTTATTTTAAAATCTATTAGAAATTTTAAATGCTGTGTGACTTGTATTTTATTTCTATTGAGTCAAGCTTCTCTATCTACTTTCTCTTGCCCCCAAACATTATTATTCATGCTGCTGCTGTTGTTATTAGAATAGGAGGCTATACATATTGTTTTATAAGCCTGCTATTTTGTGAAATAATTTACTTTAAATATTTTTCACATATCAGTAAACTGAAATTCTCGTCCATCATTTTGACACCTCCGTAGTGTAATACCAAATAAATGCATCAGGATTTTGCCAGCCTGCAGCTGGACATTTTTAAAGGCTATTTGCTTTGCTTTATTTATTTTCTTCTTTTTGCCTTTTCCCCCTTTGTTTTTTTTTATTTTTATTTCCTTTGCTGTTTTCTACTGGTACATAGAACTCCTGGACTCTCTGTGTTCTTGTTCTGTTATCTATCTCAGATACACACTCCTAAAATCTATGTAGGATTCACACAAAGTGATTACATCCCAGGATCTCTGGACCAGCTCCAGTCTGCATGAGGAACGCTCTTAGGTGGGCATGAAACAGTGCTGTGATATTAATAGCCTTTGGCAAATTTCCTTGAGGGACTGAGATGCTTAGTCCTGGGACAGAGACACACAAAAGGATGATTCAATGCCCAGGCTCCTAAGGCAAAGAGCCACATTCCAGTCATGGATTGATGTCTTCTCTAAAGGATGACATTGCCCTTTAAGGGCAAGTTCTCTGAGATGGGGACCGCTAACTAGTCACTTCCCTTCTGAGGTTACTCTGAGTATTAAATGAAACATCATATACAGAATGCAGCTCCATCCCTGGCTCTTACAAGTCCCTGGAACTGTACTTATTAACACTTTCAAGATCTTATTTGGGTATTCCAATCCAATACTCACAAATACACACAGATAGCTGCAATTCTCTCAGATCTTCCTCTCTCTCCACCACGTTTTTTCCCCCTAAATAGAGATCTATTTGCTAAAATAAATTGAAATGGGTAAAGAGTGTGAGGCACAATTTATACTGGCTATATCTGCAATTACGAACTCTGAATTAAACATACCCCTTCATGAATAATGAAGCAGAAATAGGCCAAAGGAAAAATGAGATAAGATCTTCAAATCCATGTATTTTTAATTGCTTCATTATCTAAAATTTTCTACGAATAGCAGGAGATACAGTTTGCTGTTTAAAACACAAAACGAAATTAAGAATTTTCAGCAAATCACAAAAGGCTATCAAAAATTAATTCCGTGTGCTCTCATCACTGTGAAATGTAAGTGATTTTGGAGGCCCAGTGACATTAAAAAATGCCATTTATATGCTAATAATAAATGAGCTGTATTTTTTCATTTTGATGCAAAATAAATTTTATTTTCATTTTAATGAACTGTAATGAATTAAAAGTATTTTCTTTTTATCTTTAGGTGAAAGTTTGGCACAGATAAGAGAAGGTTGGCAGCAGATGGGCAAGGGGTCTGAGAGAAATCAAAACTGAGAACTTTCCTCTTAGTTGCATTGACCCAAGCTTGATGAGTGCGTTCAGAGTCAAGATAGATGACCTCGGGTTTACAGGAATCCACAAAAGCTGGGTCCTCTCGGGGGCTGCAAACTACCCATTAGTGCCGTATTAGAAAAAGATAGGTGTGAATCAGACTGAATTAATTATATTTTTTTGAACATTCACATTCTAGACTCCAAAAGAAAACACAGCCAACTATGCAGTTCCTGGCGCACACCTGGCTCTCTGCGTATTGTCAGTGCTAACGATTATTCTTCAGTGGTGTCTTACTTGACGAAGGCACTTGGCTAAATTCCACAGCTTTAGTTACTTTCCCCATCCCTGTAACAAAATATCTGGCAGCCTAGTTTAAGGGAGGGAAATTTCTTCTGGTTCAAAGCTTCAGACAGGTTCTGCCCAGGTGAACTTGCCTCCATGTACTCGGTCATACCAACATGGCAGGCAGCAGCAGCCTACGGTCTAGGAGATCTGTTCACCTCACCGCAGATAGGAGGCAGCTGCAGAGGCACAAACAGGAGCCCAGTACAACCTTGAAAGGCAACCCTCAGTGACCCGCTTTCTCCAGGAAGACCACATCACTCAAAGCATGACACCAACAGCTGAGCACCAAGCAGTCCCCAAGCCTGTAAGGGACAGCTCATGCTTACACCATAACACTACTCTTTAATCTACGTGGCAGCTCCAAGAAGTTGGTATTTGTAGGAGCCCCATTTTACAGATAAGAGGACTAAAGCCCAGAGAGGGTTAATACCCCACGACTGCGCAGCTGGGGAGTTTAGATCTGAACCTATGTCTGCCTATGAGTTCAGGGCCACAGCATTTTAGCACACGGGCAATGCCACTTCCTCTACAGGAAGGAGGAAACAGAAGGTCAATGTTCCACCCAACATTGAACTTCAAATGGTGACAACCATTGAGGAAAGGGGACCTCTGGCTGCTTCAGATATCATGGTTCATCCTGACTCACTCCTGGATTGTAGCCTGTCTACATCTACAGAGCGATTAGCTAGCCCATCAGATCTTACAGATGGGTGACAAACACCCAGAGCTCTGATGAGCTGAGAGGCCTTGCACTTTGACTTTGGGACAGATATTTTTCTCTGACATATGACTTCACTGAAGCAAGAATCTCTGCTTTCCACATCCATTCCTGTGCATGTCCCTCATTCTCAGGTGTCTGTCAGGTTGTCTCTTCCTACCTGGCATGTTGATGGTAATTCTCTCTAGCCAGGGTCTTTTGTTAAATGGGAGCTAGTGAGTAATGGAGCAGTAATTCACCCTTCAGATCTAGTGGACCCAAGGCCACGGGGCAGCTCCTATTAAATGGAAAGGTCTGAATTATTATCCTATAATTCACCCCCTGGGAGTGTCTTAATTCAATTATACTCTGTCCCCCTGAATGACTATTAAAAGAAATGGAAGGGAAAAGGTCCTGGATCTTTTCTTGTTACAAACCAAAGTAATTTCCAGGGCCAAGACTTCTTCCTTTAAAGTCATTAGGAAGAAAATTAAGCAAGAAGATGAAAGGAAAGCGCTCTGTCAGTGCAGTGCGGCCACCGCCTGTCAGGCATCGGTCCATGGAGCAGTCCCAGGAATCGGCAGGATGTGAGCTGCGCCTCTTTGACCCGATCTTCTTTATTTCTACCCTGCCGTGTGTGTGTGTGTGTGTGTGTGTGTGTGTGTGTGTGTGTAGAGACAGACAGACAGACAGACAGACAGACAGAGACAGACCGGGGGGGGGGAGAGAGTGAGAGAGAGAGAGAGAGAGAGAGAGAGAGAGAGAGAGAGAGAGAGAGTTGAGTTGTTCTGTGGAGTTCTCTTAGTGATTATGAGTTAAAACTACTGCAGATTTCTCTTACAGTCTGTCTAAGCAATGACCCGGGAAAGTTTGGATAATTAGTAGAGGCGGGCTGCTGTGCACGGTGGCACATACCTATAATCACTGTGGTTGGGAGAGGCGGGAGGATCACAAACTCAAAGCAAGACCGGTCTGTATAATGAGACTGTATCTCAAACAAAAAAAAAATGAACATGCAAAAGATCCAGGGAAGTAGCTCAGTGGTCAGGCACTTACCCAACATGGACAAGACTCCAGGTTCAATCCACAGAAGCACTGAAAAGAAATAAGAATAAAATCTATTTGAAAAAAAAAATGCAGATCTCTTCAGTTTGGTGACATGACTGTTTTCAAATGGAATTGAAAATAATCCAAGTTGGGAAAAGCCAAAGACCTTAGGGTTCCATTCTCCTCAAAGCAGAGCCTGAAACAGGGATTCAAGACTGAATAGCTGAGAGGAGAATTAATAAGACAAGGAGAGCGTATGGGAGGGGAAGAGGCCCGTGCAAACTGTTTGCTTTAGCTCTTAAGCATCTTCCAAACGCTACTGTGTCCAGCATGTAGTACCCCAGATGTTGCTCCTCGGTGACAGTGGAAGCTTTAGGAGGTAGAGCCCACTTGGAGGACATTAGGTCACTGGAGGTGTGCCCTTGAAGAATATACTGGGACCCTGTTTCTGCTCCCTCCCACTCTCTTTCCCCTTACTCTTCTCTCTCTCCCCATTTTGTTCCTGACCACCATTTTAAAGGAAGAAGCTGTGTTCTACCGCAAGCTCCCTGTCAGAATTCTCTGCCTCACCAGGGAGACGCCCTCAACAATTGGGTCAGACAATCATGGATTGCAACCTCTTAAGTCATAAGCCAAATAAGTCTTTATTCTTTTAATGGTGCTTCCTGTGTGTCTTTGTCAGAGCCACCAGGAACTGACACAGTGCCGTTACCTTTTCAGTTGAGACTCAGTCCTACTGGGACCCCAGAGAAAGTGCATTGTAGGCTATGATGGAGGTAAGGGGACGGGCCCTGGGGTAGTGTAGAATAAGGGAAGCGAGAGAGCTGGGGTACTCACATGACAGCTCCCGTCAGCACAATGGGCAGTGCCCAAGAAAAATCCGAATGGGTCGACTTTGTTCCTGCAACCACCTTGCCCTCCAGGAGTCTGGAACATTTGCAGGGCCTTTCAGTCAGCTTTGCTCTAGTCCCTCGAGATTCCAAGATACCATTGTCAAATTAAAACGACATCATCCTAAAGCCTTCTTGAGTCATCCACTTAATAAGAAAAATTTCTCCAAACCATACCCATGGTCTACTGAAGACAAAATGATGAAAACTCAGACTGTGAGATTGTACTGCCCCGTCTCCAATCCTGGAGAGGCGAGGCTCAGTCCCATCATCCCTGCGACCTGGGTTTCCTTCCAGGAACATGGAAGTGGCCCTTCTGGGATGCTGTGGGAAACACCAGGAGGACCCAGAACAAAGTCCTTTGCAAGCCTGCTAGGGCCTCACCTATTAACAGCCACCGTGACACCAAGGAGCTAGAAGAGCACTTGCTTTGGGGATACAAAGACACTTCAATTGGGGAGATAGTGAACCCATCCCTCTTTCTTAACTTGGTTGCCATGTGCATGTTTTTCGTCCTGCAAAACTTCATGTGTTGGGAGTTTGGTTCTCACGGCGACAGGGTTAGGAAGTGACTGGACCTTTACGGGGTGAGGCCCAGTGAGGTGTGCTCTTGGAAGGGATCGTAGCCCCCTAGTCTCTCTCACACTTCTTGTTCAAGGATGCTACCCATCTGGTTGGCATATTTTCTTGTTATCTATCACAAAATTCTTTCTAAGCTGGTGCAGGCACTGCTTTGATCTGAATCTGAAATTTCCCACACAAGCTCCTGATCTGAATGCTTGTTCCCCTGGTGGTGGTATTATTTGGGAAGGTTGTGGAGCCAGTAGGAAGTGGGGCTTTTCTGGAAGAAGGGAGTCAGTGGGGTCAGGCCTGTAGACATTATAATCTAGCCCTGAGTCCAAGTCTTGCTCTCTCTCTTTCCTGACCCACAGCAATGTGAAAAGGCTCCACAACGTATCCCCACTGCCATGAACTGACCACAGTTTTCCTTCCATGAGGGACTGAAGCCCAAAGAGAACTTTTCTCCCTTAAGTTGCTTCTGCCAGTATCACAGTAGTGACAACTACAGGTGTGTGCCCTTAAGCCTCTAGAACCAAGCAGTCTCCTTCGGCAAAACTGGTCTTCCCAGGGCTTTGTTGGTCCACTTTTAGTTTTGAGCACTGAATGAATCACAGGGATAGAGACCAGTGTTGATAACTTACACACTCCATCTAGGGAACAGGATTGGCTTTGGAGAAATTCTGTGTGGTTTATTCACTTCGATGCAGTTAAGGGCAGGGGAGATGGCTTAGCTGGCAAAGTGCATGTCATGCAAACACAAAGGCCGGGGTTCAATCCCTGGCATTTACATGAATCCATGCATGCATAATCCAAGTAACTAGGGGGCAGAGACAGACAAATCCCTGAGCTCCAAATGCAGCTGGTCTTGCTGAATCACTGAACTCCAGGTTCAATGAGATATCCCATCTCAAAGGTAAGGCTGATGGCTCCTAAGAACAACATATCCAGGTCAGTCTCCGTATGCATTTGCATAGCATCCTAGACTGATGTCCAATACCCAGTGTTGGCCTCCCTCTGCATTTGCACACAGGTGTGTGTGAGTCCCCCCCACACACACACACACTCACCAAAGGGAAAAAAGAGATATTTTTACTTCAGAATCCAGGTTTCTAGTTTGGGTGGGAAAGGTCTTGCTTCACTGACCCCCAGAATGCCTCAGTCCTGGCTGCACTTTTAGCAGGTACCCTTGCACATCGTGGTCCTCTCCATTAGACAGTAGCCAGTACTTCCTACTACCTAGCTTTACCTTTCCCTTGTCTGCTGGGCTTTGTAGGCTTTTTGAGCTTATGATTTTCTATTTCATTGGTTCAAAAATTTGTTGTTCTAGAAGTACACAGGCTAAACAATGAAATTCAATTCAAATCTACTTACCTTTCCGACTATTTTAATGAGGAAGAGGCTGCTGAAATTGATTCTTATTATTAACTATGAGTATATTATGGAGAGGGTGGGTGCCTGTCAAAGCATTATTCCATTTAGAATGGGAAATGGTACTCCATCGGCAAGATTCAGAGGGTCAACCTAGACACCTATCGAGCTGAAGGAACCACCAGCCTTAGTATGCAGCTCACAGGCAGAAGAGGAAGGCATTCCACACTCCAGTAATAGCCTTCATCTGCCTCTGTGAACCCAGGGCATCTTTGCTGTGGGATGGTTACACACGTGGAAATGGGGAATAGGGTGGTGACTCCCTAATGAGGAAAAGCATAGGGTGTGCGGTGGAAAACCAGTTACGTGGAGCATAAAAGTCATGGGTAGCACTTGGAGAGGCATGGAGGAAAGGGGGCAGACTGGGGCCTCCAGCTCACCTTCTCCATTTCTGCAATTGCCAACATCAACAGATTCCATTCAGAACTATATTCAGTGTATACCATGTTTCTTAGGTACATGATATGAGCATTGTGACCAGAGTATGTTGTGTGGTCTGGGAAGTATATCTGTCCTGGGCATGGCGGGATTCTAGCAGTGTGCTTGAACAAGATGACATCTATCAGATGACGGAGGTGCCCCTCTAATAGGCAATCTCACCTCTGGCAGTGAACTACTGGCTTTAACCTATGTAGCATTTAATTTTTTTCAAATAAGTAAACTACCCTTAAAATTAAGTGATACCACTTATATATTTGATTCCTCTGGAAAACGTCGAACCGAGTGAGGTCACCCAGATCCAGAAAGATAAATGTTACACATTTTCATCTGGATCTGGATCTCAGCATCAAACCACTGGATTTGTATGTTTAACTTGGATAATCCAGGAAACTAGGAAGAAACCATTGGTGACGGGGGATATAGGGAGATTGGGAATTGTCCTGGGAGGAGTTAGGGGGAAGAGGAAGGGGTGAATATGGTAAAAGATATGTTGTATGCATGTGTGAAATTTTCAAAGAATTGAAAAATTTAGAGACAGGTTCAAAGGGTCAGAAAGAAGAAAACAGTAGTATCAGTTTTCATATGATAAATCCCAAATACTTTGAAGGTAAGTAGGAGAAAGAACGTGTGATGGTCTCTAGCCAAGAGAAGAGCGTTCTGAGCTCACAGGAGAGTCAGAGAAGCTTCTTCAGTGTCCTTGTTTTGAGCCATAAACAAACGAGATGATACTGAAGAATGACAAAGTCTCTGCATCTGGCCATTGGCCACTCATTTCCTCCTTGTCGCTAATCCTGTCTTCTCCTTTGCTCCCTCCTTCTGGTCTCTCTCCTTTGCACTAAGTTCTCTCCAGGCATCTCCTGCCCCAGGACCTTTCCACTGATGCCACCTCTCTCGAAAGTCTTTCCCCAGATGTTTGCACGCATCTCTCACCCCTTGCTCTGGGTCTTTCCCTACAGACACTCCCTGGGGCTTCTCTAGCTAAAACCTGTATTCCCAGCTCCTCCAAGTACCCTGGCCATCACTATTACTTCCATTTATTTCTTTTTATCACGTATTTATGGCTGTATTAAGGGGTTATTTATCTTGATTTAAGGGTATAACTTGCTTGGGGCAAGAGTACTTGCCTAGAAAGTTTGAGTCCTGGTTCCAATCCCCACCAATTAAAAAGTATTTATCTTAATTTTCACAAGTTTTTGAGACAACTTAAAACTTTTTCCCTAAAGTCAGAGCCTTCTGCCATGTGCTAGACAGGGCCTGTTGCATAAGCTTGCTCATCTCCCTGGTATTATATCACTGCAACTCCAGCATGACATGGGCTCGGTGAGGAATGGGGACTTTCAAATATACTCTGTGTACAGAATCTAGGTTAGTCTCCAACATGTGTCATGCGTGGTATAAACACCAGGCAAATGAGTGGTACGGTCTGGTACAGCAGTGTTGCCAAGTGTTGAGTCAGCCTCCGAGTCAGACTTCTGAATTCTTCCATGCAGCCGTTTCTCTCTTTCTCTCTGTGTCTCTCTCTCTGTGTCTCCTCTCTGTCTCTCTCTGTGTCTCTCTGTCTCTCTCTGTGTCTCTCTGTCTCTGTCTCTGTCTCTCTCTCCTTCCTACATTTCAGGCACAGATGAGGGTGTTAAGTCTCTCCTTAAGATAGGAGGGGTTCGGTGACAATGCAGACCTCTCAGGTTGGGAGCAGCACCAGCCCCTTTCCCCAAGAAGAGGCACCTTAGCCAGTTTAAACTGGTTATATCCATCTTTTGGAAAGTTCATGACAAAACAGCACAAACTCAAGCAAACAAAACTTCACTTCCATCAGTCCTGGAGCTAAGAAGTCAAAATTGAAGTGTTGCTGACGTCAGTTTCTCCTGAGGCCTCTCTCTCCTAGGCTTGGGGATAGCATCTCTCCTGCAGTGTTCTTTTCCGACCGCTCATCTGCTTGTAAACACATCTGATGTATCTTCTCAAAGTATGTTGGCCATACTGGATTCACATCAAATGTAAAACTTTATTTTAATGTAATCACCTTTTAAAGATTGTCTCAAATACAGTCATGTCTGATATGTTGAGTGTTAAAACTGTCACATAAGATTTTTCAACTCTTAACAGTTGGGCCAGAGAGCACAGTGTCCCAGCCAGGCAAGCACTCTACAACTGAGACACAATCTTAATAAAGTCCAGATGCAATCTTAATAAAGCCACCAGATTGCTATTAAACTGAAGGTGACACATGCCACGTTTGCTGACATTTATCCTTCAGTAGGCACTGAGTCTCTAATACCTACCTGCATGTCACTCTTTTAGGCTTCGTGGCAAGCAGTAAAATAGCTAATTCCAAAACTATTTTGTTACTGTTGTGATGAGTACTCAGAGGAAGACATAGGAGTACTGAAAAGGTGATAAGGCACAGGACAACTAGACTTATACCGAGTAGGGCTTCCCTGAAGGGGAGACACTGAGCCTTATAAATAGTATCAACTAGACAAATTACAGCAGACAGGGAATGCAGGCAGAGAATACTGTGCGTGGAAGGCCCTAGAGTGAGATTGAAGGATGAGCAAGCAGGCCAGTGGCTCTGGACTGCAAGATGCAAGCTGAAAGAGAGGGAGAATACTATAGAATAGGAGGCAAAAGTCAAGTTGACTTGCAAGGTTTACGCTCCAGGCTATATCCAGGTAAAGAAGGGAAGCCATGTTTCCCGCATTCAGCTTGGGCACTGAAAACTATAGTTCCCCCTTGTCGTGATCATGACCTTGTGTTACCCCCATCTTCTCCATCAGCATGGCAGTCTTTGTCCAATACTCAGCAGGGCAGGTAAGCTAACACAATGTCCATTACCAGAACTCACAAAAGACCCATCTGTTCCTTGAAAAAAAAAATACAGTTTAACAAGCAACTTTTGATGTCTTTCCTCAAAATTCCACCCACTGGTGTGTCCCCAGTCCTGGTCCATTACACTGGGATCCTTATCTAATCCTAATCAATGTCCAGCTTTGGAGGATCCTGATTAAATCAAACTGCCTTTTCAAGGCAGAGTTATTACAAAGTGGGGTTCTTTACATAGTGTGATGATTACTGTCTTGGTCAGTGTTCTATTACTGTGAAGAGACGCGATGACCCTAGCAACTCTTATAAAAGAAAAAACTTAATTGTGGTTTGCTCACATTCAGAAGTTGAGCCCATTATTGCCATGGCAGGAAACATGGCAGCATGTAGGCAGACACGGTGCTGGAGACATCATTGAGAGCTCTACGCCGGGATCTGCAGGCAGCAAGGAAGAGATACTGGGCCTGGCTTGAGCATTTGTAACCTCGAAGTTCACTCCCAGTGACACACTTCCTCCAACAAGGATATACCTATTTCAATATGGTCACATCTTCTAATAGTGCCAACTCTTGGTGACCAAGCATTCAAAGCTATGAGTCTATGGGAGTCATTCGTATTCAGACCACTACAGTTAGCTTTAACTTGGTAGCATCTAGAATCACCTGTGGAGAAGTCACAGTGAAGGATTGTCGCAGTTAAATTGACCTCTGAGCATGTTTTAGGAGAATTATTTTGAGCACAGGAACCAAGGTGGGAAGTTCTGCTCACTCTGGGTGGCACCATTCTGTGCGTAGGGGGGTCCCGAGCAGAGAAAGAAAACAGAACGCAAACACACACTCATTAACTCACTGCCTCTGCTCTTGACTGGAGATGTGACGTGGACAGCAGCATAGCACTGAGAGCCACGGAAGCCCTTTCTCCCTTCAGTTGCCTTTGCTGGGTGTTTTATCAGAGCACCAGGAAAGGAACTAAGGCATGTGGCAAGCAATCATACCTCTTGGTCTTATCCATGAGTTGTGTTGAGATGTTGGGAGGAACGTTTTCCTGGATCCCTAAGTGGAATCTGATGCGGAAAATGGCAGACAAACATAACAAGTCTGTACATGGGAAGGCCAGAGAGCAGCGAGAAACACAGCACTAATGTCTACAGCAGTACTGCCTACGACACTTATGATGTGCGGTGCTTCCATTCAACGGTGGAAACAATTAAAAACACTAAATGAAGCCAGGGAATGGAGTGGGGACTGAAGACCCCCAAACCACACAGGAAGCCCTGATCTGCAGGAAGAACTCTACAAAGGTTATGAGTGGGATCCTGTGTTGAAGTTCTGGTTCATAGCCTATGCTGTTCTTGTGACGTAGTGGAAATTTAGGGATAGAGCTAGCTGTGGGGAGTTAATCACTTGATGGTCCAGTCCACAGCCAATTCTATTCTTGAGGTTTAGTAGAAATTTAGGGATGGGGCTAGGGAAGGGAAGTTAATCACTCAAGGGGAGGGAGGCATACCCTTGAAGGAGCAATAACTGGCTCTTCCCACTCCCCTTTTTTTGCTTCCTGGCTGCTATGACATGAACACATATGTCTGTCTGTCACATGTTTCAGTCATGATATTCTAGAATCGTGATCTCCTTTGAGTCAGGGCCTCCCCCTCTCGCTTCAGAGCTCAAGGTGACCTTGAAGTCACGATCCCCCCCCCCAAGTGCTGGGTTTTCCTGAGCGCACGCTCATGGCCAGGTCACCCCACCTCCTTTGAAGTTCTTTATCTTGGGCATTTCGTTACAGTGACAGGAAACTGATTAATGCCACAAACACCGCCCCATGCCCATTGTCAGTGCTCCTCTCTCTCCAGCAGGATCTAGGCTCCGGATTCTCTGAGATGTTTCTAAGCCTTTATCTTAACAGGCATACTGGAAATTGCATAGGTTTTTGGCTTTAATCAAGTGAGATTGCAGCATAATTTTGTTTAGTCATTAAAATGTTCTATAGCGCGCCTTGGAACAAGAGCCCTATGAATGGTTTTCATTAGTCTTCGTCAGTCCTGACCAAGGTCCAGCGGCAAAATCTCTGCGACAGGAGTGACAGGGCGTGAAAGCCCGAGCACCCACAGTCTTTCCACTCCACTCGCCTTTTCTAGACTGTGGAACTGTCACTTTTCACAGCCGTCTCTGTGTCACACTTGGCTTGCACAAAACAAATTCACCTCAGAGGTCTCACAGTGTCTCCATGTGTATATGGACGGGTCCTAAGGCCGAGTCCTTCAAGCGGATGGTGTCATCCCCAGGGCAGGCAGGCAGTCTCTTCGATTTCAATTTTGAAGAGGAAGAAGAAGAAGAGGGTCTCAGTTTCATCTCCCAGAGGAGGCAACCATTGATGACGATCCTGAAAGGGACAGAGACTCCTGGAGGAGAGCAATATCCCAGAATGTATTGTCAAGACCATCCAAGAACCACCCGAATGGAGCATCCTACCTATCTCTCTGGCTCTCACAATTCAGGGTATCCGGTCATATTGGTATCTGTCACCAGCAGAGTGCACAAATCCTAACACAAGGTGCACATGGTGGTGCTTAGCTGTCATCTCAACACTAGAACACTGAGGCAGAGGAATTGCAAGGCTGATGCCAGCCTGGGCTACATAGCCAGAACTAGGAAATATTGCTTAGTGTTCAGGGGCTTATGGTATAAGTGACAATCCTGTATAAAAAAGCCACTGGATGGGTCTGGAGACATTGTTTCAAGGTTAAGAGTTTGTACTGCTCTTGTAGAGGAGTCGAGTTTGGTTCCCTGCACCTTTGTAGGTGAGCTCACAACCACCTGTAACAGCAGCTCCATGCAATCAGGCACCTGGCCTCCCAGGTACCTGTGTTCATGTGCACAAACCCATACAGAGACAAAGAAAAGCAAAACCTTCAAAGTAACTCGCAGCCATTACTAATGGCTCCCTTCTGCTCCCACTCTGAGCTCTACCACTACGGAAGTCACAGGAATGTGTTTGTTTGGAACCAACACACAGCACCGAGTGAAGAAATAAGTGTAGAAAACATGACACTCGGCAACCATTAGAAACTGAAACTTTCAAGAAGTTCTAGGAGCGGAAGAGAGGGCTTAGCTGGTGAAGTGATTGCCATGCAAGCATGAGAACCTGAATTTGATTCCCAGCATCCTTGAAAACAGTCAAGCACGGTGGCACGCTCTTAAAATCCCAGTACTGGGGAGGCAGAGGCAGGAGGATTCCTACAGCTCACTGGCCAGCCTACTTAAAGAGCTCCAGGCCAGTAAGAGACCTAGTCTCAAAGTTTAAACCTTACAGTCTCAGAAGACAGAGGTCACGCCAACACTGATAGAGCGTCTAACAAAGAGAGATGAGCAGCCTGTATCTAGGCTTAGTGTTGACAAGGCAAAGCTCTGACACATCTGGGTCTCAGTGCATAGGTCTAGGGGCCCCACCTTTCCACCTAGACCCAGCCCCAGAAGTAGAATCGTCCCCACTTTCTATAGCACTGCAAGGTTCCTCACACACTTTGTTTCTCACAGTTAGTCAGTTGTGAGAAAATCCCTGTTGTGATTTTAGGTCTGAAAACATGGGAGAGAACGAGGGGAAGAGAAACTTCAGGGACTGGGGAGCATCTAATGTCACTGTCTCCACAATTAGTAAACATGCGTCTGCCCCGACAGGACAGTGAGCAGCAGTTAGCACCTGTTTCCTCAAAGAGCAGTGAAGAAGCTGGTCACAGATCAGGCAAGTGTAGGAGGGGGAAACAATAGACGCAGTTCCTATGTATGCATCCACCAGGTGCGACTCTCTCTCTTGACTAAGTTAGAACTTATAAAGCATGAAAGTCAGATGTGTGTGTGTATATGTGTGTGTGCGGTCTGTATTTGAGTCTCTCCTAAAGTGTCTGTATTTGACACCCCCTAAAGTTCTCATGTGGAAGGTTTCATTGGCAGACAGTATTATTGAGAGGAAGCAGGACACTTAGGAGGTGGGGCCACGTGGGAAGAAGTGGGGTCACTGGGATACGCCCTTGAGGATTGTGGGACCCCAGTCTGCTTCCTGCTTCTTCCATACTGTACCACCATGCCAGAGGTGGAAAGCGTCTTGGACTCCGAGTGTCACCTCTGGTGACACAAACCAACAAGAACCTTTCCCCCTCAAGTTCCTCACCTTACGTATTTAATTATAGTGACAGAAAGATGATTGACACCCTCTCCTCCTCATGGTTAAGACTCTTTGACAAGGACAAGGAGCCATTTTCTTGGAACAACAAGAAACACTTCCTTCTTGTGGAGGGAATCTGCCTCCAGGGCCAGACCCAGAGCTGCAGAGTTCATACAGTTACCTAGCCTATCTGTCCCCTGAGCAGAGATGGCCCTCTGGCCCCAAAGCTCATTAGTCTCCTTTTAGGCCAGAGCCCCTATCTATTCTCTCTTCTGCCTGGACCTTGACCCTTTGTCTTCTTCTGTCCCATTTTTGGTTCCCATCTGTTGAGCATCTTAGGTGCAAAACCCCGAGCCTCTTCATCTGTATGTTCACCGTTGTCTTTCTGCACAATACAGCCATATCCTAACTCTGTGGTTTAAATGCTTGTGACCCCAGATTAGTGACTTAACCTGAGGTTTCCTGGTCTGGCTTCTCTCATATGATAGTGATGCCGTCATGTAGGCAGCTGCAGGGATGGGTGGCCTTATGAGTGCGAAGAGTCTAGTCTGCTGCACAGCACAGTCTGAGCCGGTATTATTAGACACATTTGGCATATTTATCAAACAGAATCATTAACAGGCATCCTCTTTATGGGCGCTGCTTGGCAGTATATGGATTATGTGAAGTGTTAAGAGGACAGAGGCGGAGGGAGCAAGGCAGATGGGCGCCTGCAGGTTTCCTTCACCACGGCCATTAAGAAGAAAAACTGTCAGCTTGAGTTTGGGGCTTAGAATAAGAACAACGCGTAGGAAGACAAATGGGGGCTTTTCCATCTCCCCCCAAATCTAGGGCATGAGCTTGTGTTCCCTTTAAAACAAAATGGGTCAGGTAAGAGGAACTGTGTGCTCAAGCAAAGGTACTCTGTATGTGTATGTGATGGGGGCACCAAGAGGAGGAAAGGGGAGGGAGGGGGAAACAGAGAACAGAGAGAATGAGAGAGGGATGGAGAGAGACATAGAGAGGGAGAGATGTGGGGATAGAGAAAGGAAGGGAGAGGAAGGAGGGAGGAAGACAGTGAGAGAGCTAGTTGTGCACACTTCACGTCTTCTCATGTGGAAATTACAATAGTTAGGAAGATGGATCTGCTGTGTATATGTGTACATTTGGGTACGAATGTGTATGTGCATGTACGTGTGTATATGTGGGGGTCTGTGTGTACACGTGTGCACATGTGTGTATATTGTGTGGTTTGTACTGTGTACATGTGTGGTTCTGTATTGTGTGCATGTCTGTGTGTCTATGTGTGTATTTGTACGTAGACATACATGTGTGTCTGTGTATACATGTGCATTTGTGTATGTATATGTATGTATGTGTATACACATATTTGTATATGTAGATGAGCCTGTGCGTGTTCATGTGTGTGTCTGTATGTGTACATGTGTGTAGGTGTAGGTAAGTCTGTGTGTGTCCATGTGTGTTTGTGTACCTGTTCATTTGAGTTTGTGTCTGTGTATTGCATACATGTTTGTGCCTGTGCGCTCAACCCAGGCTTCTGTTGACAAATACAGTCAATGAAATCTGACTTCAAACTCCATGTCTGCTGCTCATTCTGGGTAATTCTGAATGAGCTCCCTTAGTCTCTATCAGTCTCAAGGTCCTCATCTAAAGAATGGAGCCAAGATTCCCCACTGTGATTGATTTTTCATTGAGGGGCATTGTGTTCTCACAGTGGGTGGTGCCCAGAGGCAATCAAAATGAACAGAGAAAAGCCAGTTTTACAGGAAACATTAGGGAGAGGTGTTGCCAAGACCCCAGTCTCATTTCCCATCAGCTCTCCAGTCCGTGTGATCTTCATCAAAGGATAAGAGAAGACACAGAGCACAGTGCAGAAGACAGGCGAGAATAAGGACAGAAAGTAAGGAGATCTCAAGGTAAGGGCCAAAGGACAGTATGGAGAGCATTCTCGGTGGCCAGAGTGTGTGTGCCACCTTATAGATTCAGGTAGGCTTTATGCTATTTCTAAAGTCTGTGAAATAGACAGCCTTCCTGAGAGGCGTTTTCCTGTCTGGTGATTGGCAGTCCCATTGGATCAATCGACTTTTACAGGAGAGAACAATGGAATGTCTTTGTTCTTTACTACAAAGCCTCCTGCTTGACAGCCATCTTGTGATCTTTTGGACAGTTCAGCACGCCGTGTCTCCGCCCATGGCCAGAGCTTCAACTTGCATCCCATCCTTTGGACCAGTTACCACGTAACAGAGCAGGGTGAAAGAGTTAAAGCAAGAGAGAAAAAGAATGAAGTTATAAAAAATGGCCACACTTTACCAGGAGGAGACGGCATTCCCTTAATGGGCCACTTCCCCCCTTTTCTCTGATTTACAGCCAAACTTTCATGCGGTACTTTACATCTAAGGCTGGGCAGTGGTGGTGCTCCCTGTCACCCTTCAGCCAGCACTCTTCCTCACTGGCAAAATGAACAGGCTAGCAGGGTTTCTCCGTACTAAGCAAGAGCTGTGCCACCGAGCTGGACCCCAGCCCTAAGTTACACGACTTTGTTATAATCTATGCTCAGTAGTACACGGAGGAAAAGGTTAGCAGTGACAGCTGTAGTGTGGGTGACAGCCCCAGCAACTCCTCCCAGTACCTTCTTCTAGCTTGGCACTCTCCCGGGCCAGCTGCTAACATCTGCAAATCAGCTCACACGTCCTGGACACGACAGAGCACAATTCCTTAGATAGCAAAGTACATTCTGTCTTCTAGGAAAAGTCTTCAGAAGGCATGCAAGCATGGTTTGAAACCATCTTTCCATTGCTGCTATTCTTTTAAACCAGCAAATAAATATCTATGTGGAATACAGTATGGTAATTCAGTCCATGCACGCAATAGTAACGTGTGGATCGTTTTAAAACCTGACGTGCCTGGGAGAAGCCAGCTCATGCATGACCTGCTCATGACACAAGCCCCAGATGACCTGCATGGAACATGACAACTCCTCTCTTAGAGAAACATGAAACTATTGAGGAAGAACAGCATAGTAACTGTTCACCCGGCACAAACTGATACCCTGCCTTCTTCCACCCAGGCAAAAGGCACCTTCCCTCTCCCATCCAGGAGAACTGTCAGTTCTCCTGCTACAGACCCATCCTGGGAACCGATCTGAGCCCGTGGCTTCTGGTCTTTTTGTCAATTAAGCCCACAGTATAACCCAGGACTAGTGCTATGGCTCAGGCTCACCAGGCAAAGACTCTGGCTGTCAAGAATGACAACCCAAGGTCCTGTGGACCTACATAGTACAGGAGAGAACTGACTTCCACAAGTTGTCTTCTGGTCCCCATATGCATGCTCTAGCGTGCGTACTACCCTACCTCACAAATACGTGTAATTTAAATGATAATTTAAAAGGGTGTATTGGCTTCTATATGCACTGGGAAGTAAGTCGTTGCTGTCTATCAAGACCATTGTAGGAACCACAGACCTGCTGGGTAAGTAGTACATAACAGAGACTGGGAATTAAAGTGTGTGACCTTAAAGTGCCTGCCCTAATACTCAGGAGCCTGGGCTTATCTGCAAAGCTCATTGAAGCTGGACACCAAAAACAATTCCTCTATAGTTGCTTATGTACAAGGGGAGCTTTTAGCACTGTACCCCCTCATCATTCTCCAAATGGTGACCGCGACCTTGGCAGCGCCATGAGTGATAGAACAGAACAAGCCCCAGGAAGACAGAAGTGCTGACTTCCTGCACTTGAGGTCCTGGCTGCAGACAGCTGCAGACTCCAGCCAAGCGTAGCAACTCTTCAAGACAATAAAACACTGAAGAATCGCTAGCCTTTCAATTGCGCTCCGGAATCGTTTTCTTTTCCCATTGATTCCTTGTTCAAACTTCTGGGGAAGCTAATTTGAAAGCAGGTCAGTGTTTGAAAAGGGGGCCTTGTACTCCCTGCATGCTCTGTTGAAGCCCTTTGAAGACAAGAAGACAACGGCAAATTTAAGCTGTTTCTAGTCCACCCAAATCACTCCCCTTTCTGGAAGAAAATCACCATGGCCTCAGTGTCACGCACCCTGGACTGGTTTACAGGTTCTGGGGACACCACTGCATTCACAGTCATGGAAACTGGAAATTGTGACTTCAAGGTGTGTATAACCTTTGCCATCAGGGAACGGTGCAAAGCCCACGGAATCCACCCCAGTGGCACAATTGCGGAGAATTAGTATAAGAAAAGCTGGACCAGGATTAGAGAGCTGGCAAATGTCACACAGGCATGAGGGACCAGAATTCAACCCCCAGATCCCATGTGAGAACCGGTGGTTTGTGGTGGAACATACTTGAAATCCCAGCACTGGGGAGGCAGGCAGACCCCTGGAGCTCAGTGACTAGCCAGCCTAGTCTCCTTGGTGAGTTCTGAAACAGTGAGAAACTCTGCCTCAAGGGAAAGTAGATTGGAGAGATGGCTCAGTGGGTAAATGTGCTTGCCAGCAAACATGATGGCAAAAAAGTTGGATTCCTGGGACCTACGTGGTAAAAGGAGAAAACTGACCCCTTCAAGCTATTATCTAATCCCTATACGTGGGCCATGATATATGCACTTCCCAATTCAATAAATAAATGTGTTAATTTTAAAAAATATATGCCTAAGGAATGACACCCAATGTTGCCATCCAACATCCACATGCGTGACCACACACATGCATATATATGCACACACAAGCACACATGCACACACCAACAAAGAAAAGAAAGGAGCTTAGATCTACAGACAGTGGTTTTGTTTGGCTTTGTCTCTCTCCAGTAGAACTCTGGAGGGTAAGAGTGAGATGCTGTGGTTTTTTTCAACACCCAGATCTGGACCTGCCTTCGGGTCTCTGCCTGTCTGCTCAACCAGAAGCGCAGCAGCTCCACCAAAAGCCTCTCTTACTACCTTTGGGAGTGGCCTGAGGCTGCACAGTGTAACCCCGCGTCTAGCACAAAGCAGACCACTAGCCCAGACCCCCGTTCAGAAGAGGGGCTGTCTCAGCTGCCTTGTTCCCTGTTATCCCTACATCCACCCAGGAATCCAGCAGGCAGAAACTGTGGGGCATGGTTTCCTAAGTTCCTTTGCAGAGCTATTTTTTTTAGCACTCCCTACAATCAACTGGAATTTGATATCTGTGACTGATGGTCCTTTATGTTTCTTCAACATCCCCTCATTCTCTTCCTTCTATCCTGACTATGGTCCAAGCTTCTTATGTTTGTTTTTATTCAACTTGTATGCTGGTGGATAGGTCAGGACCCATTGCTCATAGCTTATGAGCAGCAACAAGATGTACTAGGAGCAGGACAATCTTAATATTTCTTGTGACAGGTCTACATTCTATCAAACCATCCCTCAAATGGTAATCTAAATCAGAATATTCAAAAGCACACAACAGTGTGAATATTTTATTTCCGTGTATGATTCCTGGGAAACTATTAGATGGGTAGATAGATATGTGGATGGAAGGAAGGATGTGTGGATAAGTGAGTGGATAAAGGAATGGATGGGTGTGTGGATAAGTGAGTGAAAGAATGAATGGATGCCACCAAAAATAAGGGAGTGAAAAAAGAGAAACACACAGGATCTGAGAAAACTAATATGACGAATCGGCAATGTTAAGTCTCAGAACAATATTGAGCTTAGAGTGAATTGACCAGAAAAAAAATGGTCATTAACAAAAAAAGAAAGGAAGGGAGAAAAGAAAGAAAGAGAGAAAGAAAGAAAGAAAGAAAGAAAGAAAGAAAGAAAGAAAGAAAGAAAGAAAGATTGGAATCTGAAGGATGTTTGAGGTTATGCCCATACATTTAGAAAATTATTAAAGCATTTTTTGAAGCAAATGGACATGTACAGAATCTAACTTGTCTATCCATGACCTTTCAAAGTCACAACTTTCTCTCTCCCCAGAACATGATGTTAGAGAAACTGAAAAATAAATGCGTGCAGGAAAACCTAAACCCAGGTTCGTGATGGTCAATATGTACATTCATCATGACAGGAATATTATCAGTAACTTAGACAAGAATTTTGATATTGTTCAACCTAGAAAACTGGATGGAGACAATAAACGATGGGAAGAGAAACCAGGGAAGCTAGTTTTAAGAGAGCCGAAGAAGTTCCTTCGAGTTGATGGAAAGAGGTGAACCCTTCACTTCCTGATCAAAAGCTAAGAGGTGATTTCCAAAAGGAAAAAGAAATGTAAGTGTTTAAGTTATTGGGAGCCTATGAAAGGGAGCAGCAAAACAAGGGCTAAATTTAAAAAGATGAGTTGTCCAGCCTGCATGATGAGACGTTAACAGAGGCTACTGGGCTCAGGCTGCTCCACTTCACCGTAGCTGGAAAAGATTTTTTCATCTTATTTTTTCATAATATGTATATTATTTTACTATAAAATAAAATGTAATAATATGTTATCAAAGGCAGGAAACAGAGAAAAATGTGAAGAAAGAAACACAGAAACCCTACTAATTTACAGTCCTGAATTAACTAGCCTCAGACGTTCAGATTTTCTCATGTTCACTCCTGTCTTCTTATTGTTTTTGCAGAACTGATGACTATAAAGCAAATGATTTTCTTGTTTTACATATTTCATCAAATATTATACCATAAAAACATTCTCAAGTCGTCATAATCAGTAAGATCATTAACATTACTTTAACATCTGTGTGATTATTCTTTAAGGAGCATTAGAGTATCTTTCCCAATTAGCCCTCTATTATTGGACATTTAAGTTCTGTCCAATTGTTTATCTTAAATGTTTTTTTGAGTGCCATGGTGAACATTCCGTACATAAACTTTTCCTCATCTCTGATTATTTTCTCAGAAGAAAAACTACCAGATCAACAACGAGGAACGCAAATATGTAAAGAGTAAAACCCGCTGAAATTGAAGCACAAACTTTAAAGAAACTGCATAATTGTTTTCATTGTTTTTAAAGACTACATTTGAAACCATCTTCTGCAAATTGTTCTTCACCCCGAGGCCAGTCACATCTGCCAACTTGTAGACAAAATCACTAGGCTGCAGCTGGAAGGGAATGCTTATTTAGATAATGACTTCCACACTGAGAGGTGATGGGGAATTGTAACTATTATTAACTGACTTCCCCCAGAGCATCCAGCTCTGTTCTGTAAGGTATCCCCAGAGAACATCCCTGGCCCAAGCACCCTGAGTGGCAGGATGCAAACTAGGAGAACCTTGGACTTCTTCCTGCAGACCACTGGCATCTGCACCATAGTCTTCCTCAATTTGATCAGATGAATAAACACTTAAGTCTTTCACTATTGATATCTTGACTGATCACTGACAACTCCAGGTGATTCAATGAAGAGGCATCCCACGATCAGCCCAGAAGTTTCTGGATGTCTAGAACTCTAAACACACACCTCTGTTAGAAGGAAATGAGCCACTAATAGGGTAGAACCACAGTGTGACAAATACAAGAAAAGAAAGAACTCACATTTTACTTGGAGGGTAGACTAATTTGGATGATAGAGTAAAATAATGCACTCCTTAGGTGTGTGTGTGTGTGTGTGTAATATATATAATACAGTGGCTTCTGGTTTGTTGCTTTATTTTATTTATGCAAATAGTGTTTGATCCTCAATATTGTTTTCCCCAAATCTCCTTTTGTCATTAATATCCATTACTGGAATATACTTCCCAGTCCCAGGACATGAGTTTGGCAATGTGACTGGTTTTGACCAAAAGAATATGGTCAAATGTGACTGAGTGTGAGCTTTGAGTCTGGAGCTTAGGATGTAAGAGGCACCCTATGCTTCTGATCACTTTTCTCACATTTCTATCATCGCCTATGAAATGCTATATCCCAGAAGGTTAACATACAGAATATCTAAATCCAGTTATGACCTGAAGCAGATACAACTCATAGATCCATGACCCCAAAATAAACACTTTAGTAAATTCATATTACAGAAGTAAAATACAATTAATAAACACTGTTGTAAAAATAATGAAATGCTGGTACTAGTTGTCACACAGCACTGATACAAGAATAACTGACTAATACATTGTTACAGATGCTTCAGTATCTGCCCACATTCTGTACATCAGCACATGCTTCAGAGATTCCTCGTGCCCCACAAAGGATCAATAATGATTTTTTTAACTATAAATACTCTATAAGGAAGGGGGCATCAAATAGTTTGCTACGTCAATCAATTCTCAGTATAAAAAACAAAGACCAGATAACATGACTAATGGAAAGTTCTGCATTGACTCAGAGGTAGAGCTGGGGGTTGAAACCCAAGTCAAATTCTCTACATCTAGAATTACGAAGTACATTGATAGAGGTGGTCCAGGTAAATTACACTGTAAAGATTCCCTCAGGAGGTCATTGCTAGTCACAGCAGAAACCAAGGAGGGTAACCTAAATGTAGAGAGAAAAGCTCCTTGACTTTTTCTTGGTTCCTCTGCTCTAGGGGAGGAATCCAACATGTCAACGTGATTTGGAAAGCAAACCTTGCATTTTCTAGGGAAATTCTTCCCCAGTGACATACCAGGGTACAGCTCTGTGACCACATAAAATGTCACAGTAAACAACTCAATATATATTTCAAACGTTAATTGCCTTCCCAGACCTTGGAATTTCTCACTGAGCTCACTCACAAGTTTTATGGAGGGCATAAAATTTATTGTGTTGACATACCCTTTAAAGTGCTGAATACATCAAGACCACATCAGCCTTGGATGACATTATGGGAGAATGAGTCAAAAAAAATTTTATTGGAAGTGCTTTTTTTTTTTTTTTTCCTGGCTTCTCTTTTGCATCTCAATTCAGACAAAGCTGCTCTGGGGTGGGGGCAGAAATGTTCACACTCCTTCAAAGAAATGCGGACCTCCCTGTGCAGGTACACCACACAACCACAGCAAAGCGACATTATCTACGCCAAAGAAGCCTCTGCTTCAGCCACTCCAGTGATAGGAGTCTGTGCTTGAAATGCCCTCACCCTGGTAATCCCGAGTCACAGAGACCCCTGGAGATTTTCAGGTCACATGTCGAACTTTAAATTTTTTTGTGATGAGATTTTCTTTTATTCGTTTAAAGAGAAACTTATTGTTACATAATCCTTTAAGCTGATAATTGGACAAAACCTTTGACTGAGAGGAGCTTGGCTTACAAGGCACACGTAGATGTGCACGGTGAAGACACTGTCTTAAGATACGAAAGAGAAAAGATCAACCTTCTGGGAGAAGCTTAGAAAAAGAAAGAATAAGATGCAGTCAGAACATATACAGGAGGCCTGACAAACTTAGACTGTAAGATATGGACAGAAAACACCATGTCAAAGAGTTAAGACACACACACACACACACACACACACACACACACACAAATGAAGTAGCTGTAGAAAGATCCAGTCCCCAAGGACAGTCAAGAGCCACAAGTAGGTGCCAGGTTGACAGCTCAGTGGGCAAAGTGCTTACTGTACAACCATGAAGACCCAAGTTCAGAGCCCCGGCACCCATGTATTAAGCCAGGCATGACCATATGTGTCTACCATAAGTGCATGTGTGCAAACAAGCTCACACATATGCATGCTCGCATTCACATGCACACCTACAAAGTCATACAGACAAATTCAGGTTTCCTTTTGGATTTACATTCTTGTAATAGAGATACTCCCCTAGATGTACAATTTAGAATTACGATCCAATGTGGAAAATCATGAAAGGACATGGTAGGTGTCCCTGAGATAGATGTTGAGTAAAACTAAGAACACTGCCTGGATCCAGCAGTATCTGCCCTTTGGGTCATTCCAGGTTAGTGCGAGGGAACTCGGCAAATGCACAGAAGGAAGTTAGAAACTCCACCACTCAGTATCTTACTATAGATCACTGAGACTATCCAAGAAAGGGTAGAGAAAGCAATCAATTCTCTAGTCCAGTGTCCACTCAATTGCAATTCTTTCCAAACATCCTCTCCCCAAAGTGCATCAGTGTGCCCTCATGCTTGTACCCATCAGCCCAACACCTTGTGTACTTTTATCATTTTGTGGCATAGCCTCATTTTCTTAATACATTTTCCCACACACCATAATGCAACCTCTCTAAAGGCAGGGATTTATCTGTCTCAAGTCCTCAATACATAATGTTTATCAAATGAATGTCAGTCACTCCCTATGCAGAAGAGAAGCAGGGAGTTGGGATTGGTGTCCTACATTAAAATAGGGGTATCTTTACCCTAGGAATTTGAAGGATCCTAGACACATCCCTTAAAAGATTATTTTATGTGCACGTAAAAGCTGTTTGGAAGAGCCTAGCTTCTTTAATCTAGCAGTCAAGAGAGGGAACTCCAGGGTATGTAATCGTACATCTCATAAAGCAAAATAAACACTAGTATTTACTGCACATCTCCAAGAGGAGGATCAGGATGTGTGGAAAATCAATAAAGATTTGTTATAAATGGCAGAAATCCAGGAAGGGAAATTCTTGCAGATTAAAAGAGATTTGGTGATATTTGAATTCAAATATATGTGTGGGGTGTGTGTGTGTGCGTGCGTGTTGGATAAATAACTAGAAATGGGATGGATAAAATGGTGTCTGCCCCACTCATACACTGGAAAAGGGAGGTAAAATTTTACTAACTTCAGCATGATAGCATATTGACACTGTGTAGTAGTTACCTATTGCTGTGTAACAAATCATACCCCAAATATAATAACTGAAATCAACACCTATCATCTCACAGTTTCTACTGATCAGAACCTGGGGTGGGGAGCAATGAAGCCCTCTGGATCTGAACTATTTCCCATATGCACACGTATTTGAACACTTAGTCTTCAGCTGTGTGGAAAGGTTATGGAACTTCAGGAGGTAGGAACAAGCTAGATGAAGCAGGCCTGGGGAGGGGCATTGAAGGCTATAACCCCGCCCTGCTTCTGTCTGAAGCTCTCTCTGCTTACTGCCCCATGAAAATGTGAGAAGCCCCAGATGCCACCATGAACTCAGTCGTGCCTTCTCCACCACGACAGACTACACTTCCCCAAATATGAACCACTACAAATCCTTCATCGCTTAAATTGCTTCTGGGCATATGAATTAACCTGATGTTGGTGCTGTAGCAAATTAATACAAGCTTAGTGGGTAAAACAGTACAGCTTTCCTATGCTATTATTTCTGAAGTGAGAAGTTTAGCATATATTTTACTGAAATAAAATCAAGGTATTACAGAGTTATATTCATAGTGGTATATGCTCTTCAAACATCTGGAAGCTTTCATATACTCTTACTATATATTAAGTTCTTCAAAACCAACAGGGTAATATCATCTCCCTAGCCTCCCTCTGTCTTTCTCTGCCTCTGTCTTTCTCCTTGAAAGAGCATCTCACGCTACCCTAACATTGTATGACTTAGAACTTACTATGAGATTCATAGAGATCCACCTGCCTCCACCTCCCAAGTGCTGGGTTAGGGATGTGCGCCTCCATGACCAACTCATCTCTCTCTTTAAGGATTCTTGTCATTATATAGGGCCATAAGAAGGAGCCAAGATAGCGTCTCCTGTACAGAAAACTGCATTGGCTGATTCTCTTTGCTGTGTGAAACCTTCATTGTCAATTTGACTGAACCTAGGGATCACCTAGAAGACACACCTCTGCACATGCCCAAAAGGGTTTTTCCAAAAAGGTTTAACTGACAGAGAAGATGTTCCCCGAGTGTGGATGGCACCATCCCATGAGCTAAGGCCCCAGACTGGGCAGCAGCAACCATCACCCTCTGCTTCCTGACTGTGGATGGAATACGACCAGCTTCTTCATGTCCCCGTAGACATGACTTCTCTGCCGTAGTGGACTGTATACCTCAGACCATGAGCCACTTCCATCCTTGAGATGCTTCTGTCGTGTATTTTGTCACAGCCACAAAAAAGTAAGCAGCGCTTTGCAAAGTAACCATGGACCAGCATGTGGACATCTTGAAGGAGGGGCATTACTCTGCCAACTTTTGTGCTTACCTGTTTTCCAAAGAGGCTCTGCAGTCTTACGTCCCTGCTCACACGTGTGGTTCCAGGTCTTCACCAATATCAAGTCTGGTCAGATTTATTAACTTCAGCCCTTCTGGCAGGGGCCCAGCAGACCTTATTTCTGCCACTTTGTGTTTAAGCAAAGGTGCTGGGTATCTTTTCCTATGCTTGTTTGCCAACTCAGCATCCCCTTGGTAACATGGTTGTGATAGCGTTCATCATCAGCTTGAATCTAGAATAACCCAGGAGATTGGCCTCTCAGCAGGCCTGTGGGGGCTGATTGTGTTAACTGATGTGGGAGGCTCTCTTGACCGTGGGTGGGATCGTTCTCTCGAGAGGGGATCCTGGGGTGTATAAGACAGAGAGCGTGAGCTGAGCACTAAGAAGCATTCATTGTGCTGTTCTTCCTGACTGTGGGTACAAGGCAGTCAGCTGTTTCAAGCGCTTGCTGCCTTGACTTCCCCTCTACAATGACTTCCCCTTTCCCGTGATGACATACAGTGAACTGTCAGCCATAGCAAACCTTTTTTCCCTTAAGCTGGCTTTGTCAAAATATTTTATCAGAGAAAGGAGAAAAATAATTAAGATAGTATCTACTTAAAGCTTTGGCCCGTTTTTAATCAGGTTGTTAGTTTTCTTATCACTGGCATTTGAGCATCTCTTTATATACTCTGAATTTATCTTTGGTTGCCCTATGCTTTGAGAACATTTCCTCCCAGTTCACAGCTTACTATTTTTGTTCTTTAATAGTCTTATTTATAAGAGCCCAATGCAGTGAGAAATCCAAACATTCGTTAATAGATGAATAGACAAATGAGTTGTGATATACCTACCCTACGGAATCTACTCAACAATTAAAAGAATGAGCTATTTATATACCCAATAAGAATTAACCTCAAAATAATTATGAATATGAAAGGAGACCAGGTAAAAATCAGTACTGCTGTAATTTATGATTCATTTATGTAAACTCTGTAAAAGGCAAGGTAATCTAGGTTGACAGAAAGTTGTTAGTGGGTGAGTTTGGGAGGGAAGAGACTAACAAGGGCTGCAGAGTCACTTTTGGGGTGACAACATGCACATATGTGACGATGGTTTCAAGGCTATGTACACCCGATAAAACTTACCACTTAAATATGTGCGATTTGTTGAATGGCAATTAGACTTCAGTACGCCTGTTATTTCAAAAGAAAGCTTAAGAGTAATACTAAGGTCGTTGATGGAATTTATTCCATCTAGATTCAAAGAAATCAACTATGAAAGAGAGCAAGGAAAGTTTGGACAGTGGCTGGTTATTAATGAGATTAAGGGACCGATGTTAATCCTTTAATCATGGTAGAAAATTTCAGACTTTCTCTCTCAGAAATGGGTACTGAAGCATGAGCTGGTGGATATGATGTTGGAGATATGCTTTGAAAAAGATTAATGCATTGGGCCTGGGGAGATGGCTCCATAGCTAAAATGCTTACCACTTGTATAGGAGGACTTGAGTTCACCCCAGAACCCACATAAAAGCTGAGGTCATCAGCATGGGACTGTCATCGCTGCTTCAACACTGAAATGAGAGGTAAAGACAGAAGACTCTCCAAAGTCATGGGCTAGCTAGCCAGTTTATGTGGCAGAGAACAAGGAAGATCCTGGGTCAGCCAAGATGGAAAGAAATGATAGACACCCAAGGGTGTTCTCTGACCTCTACATGTATGCTGTGATATGTACTCACACACATGGAGGCACAGAGGCACACATACGTGCGCACACACACATACACACACACACACACAATAAATTATAAAAACAGAATCCATGCTGGGAGGAATGGACAGTGGAGATGAAGCAAGTTTGGCCACTTGTTGATCATTGCCCAAGCTAGGTGTGGTCCTACAGAAGTTAGATATTAATCTCACTAGTTTATGTATAGTCCAGGTCACGCTGCTTTGTTTTATGATGCTGGGGATGGGACTCAGGGCCCTGAATGTGCTAGGTAAGAACTCTGCCCCTGAGGCACATCCCTAACTCAGAAGAGGATGTGTGTGTGCTCACGTACATAAGCAGATGCATGTGTATCACACAGTGCCTCTGTGGAGGTCGGAGGGCAACCTTGTGTGTCAGTCCTCACCTTCTACCTTGTTTGACACAAGGTCTTTTACCGCTTATGACTGCATGCTCCAGACTGACTGGTCCGCAAACTTCTGGGGATTCTCCCATCATCTCACTGTAGAAATGCTCACAGATTCACAGATTCACACCACTTGGTCTGGTGGTAGTAGGTTCTGGGTATTCAAACTTAGACCCTCATGCTTGCAAAGCAGGGAGCCTTACTTACTCAGCCATCACCCCCAACTTTTTTACATTTTTAAATATTTTTTAAAAGCTAAAGACTGTTTTCTGATATAAAAACTCCTTGAAATTTGTTGCCAGAGACCATAAATGATGATTTGCTAGGATTCAACCACATCAACACGTTCACAGATTATTTGTGGCTAGTATGGCGTTGTGATCATGGCACCAAGATCTACAGAGACTCAATGACACAAACACTAAACTACTGGGCTGCAGAGGTGGCACTGAGGTCAAAAGAACTGTGTCCTTCCAGACGACCAGAGTCTGGCCCATAGTGCCCATATCATGTGACTCACAACCACTTGTCCCAATTGCACACACACATACACACACATATACATAAAAAATAATGAAATATTGTGAGAGTCCTGTAAATAGTCTTGATGTGAGATTCCCCTCTGTATTCTGTGAATACCACTGGTTATTAAAGAAACTGGCTTGGCCTGATAGGGCAGAGTAGAGCGGGGTGGGGGTGGGAGGGACTAAACTGAATGCTGGGAGAAAGAAGGTAAAGTCAGTGAAAAGCCATGTAGCCCTATCTGAGACAGACATTGGAACTTTATCTGGTGGGCCACAGCCTCATGGCGATACACTGACTAATGGAGATGGGTTAATTTAAGATATGAGTTAGCCAGAAATATGCTTAAGCTATTGACCAAACAGTATTGCAAATAAAAAATAATAATTAAATAAATATTTTAAAACTTAGCTAGTATATCTGCTTCTGTACAGGAAGTCTGCTGGTTTCCCCCGAAGAGACCAGGCTAAACCCCTTCAGGTGTTTTCCTCAGAGGCCATGCTGCTCCTTGCTTTCTAGCTACTGTGGCCAAATCTTTTCAAGGAAAGGGATCTTTCTTCGGGCTCCCAGTCTGAGGAGCCCACTATGGGAGAGGAAGGTGTGGTGGGGAGCACACCTCTAGCTGCAGCAACAGGAGTGGGAGGCAGCCTGTCTCATTGCATCCACCGGGAGATGAGAGATGGATGCCGCTACTTGCTTCCCGGTCTCCTCGCTCCTGTGTTATTCAGCTCAGAACCCCAGCTCACAGGATGGAGCTGCCCACATTCGGGGTGGGTTTGCTCTCAGATTCACCTCTTTGGAAATTCCCTCCCTAAATGCCCAGTGATGTTTCCATGACGACTTCAAACACAGTCACACTGACAGTGATGAGCGGCCATCTCAGCTACCCTCTGAGAAGTTCCAGTCAGAGAAGCAGAGTGTGAAGACAGGAGTGTCTCACTCAACACGAATCACCAAGGGTGGCAGGACAATGATGTCACACTCAATTCATGGGATGCAAGGCACTGTGTCTGGACTTGGGTTTCCCTTCCTGCCTATTGATCAGCATCTTCTTTTCATTGACATCCTGGAATTCAGAAGTCAAGGTATAGCTTTGCCCATCTCTGCTCTCTGAACAGCCCGTGCACTTATTCACCGACTTGCCTGACTTGCCACCTTACTAGCCTAGTTGAATGGCCACTCCACATGGTCAGGGACTCACTCCATTCTCCTCATGACCATACTGGTGCCTGAAGCATCACCTGGCATGGTAGCTGGTCTACTGGTGCAGGTGGGGTGCTGTAGGAAATCTTACAGCTGTGGTTACCCGCCTACTGGGGCATGACCTCTTAGACTATATATGTGGATGCAGAGCCTGGGTCTGCCCCTTCTTCCTTTGCCCTGGCTGCTCATTCGGATTGTTGGATTGTTCGGATTGTTGCATCTCTGTCCACCATTCAAGCAGAGAATTTTGATTTGTGAGTTTACCCCTAAATAAATAACTCTCTATTTCTCAATTCTGAGCTAGTGTGGGATTTCTTTTAAGTGTCCGGTCATCAGTGGAGGGAATGATCTGTGAGGGAAATGCCATTCCATAGAGAATGAGTGAAGTCCAAGTGTTGAATCTCAGGAGAAAAAAAAATGTTTTCTTCTTGCATAATGAACATGCTCTTTATTCCTTCTTGAGACACCTTCACGGAGGCCTAAGCATAAAACCCAGAAGCCATGCTTTCTATGGGTGCTTTGCCTGCTGAAATCTTCATGTGCATGAGAAGGAAGTGCAGGGCTCTGCAGCAGCAGCAAGGCTCTTCCTCCTGATGAGGAACGATGCGATAATGCGCCTTCATTAGCTGGGTGACCCTGGGGGCTGGAGTCGCCTCTGTTCTTCATATGCTCCAAAGCAGAGGAGTTTAGGGTAGCTGTGAAGATCTGGTGAAGTAACACAGGTGAGCTGACTGGTGGCCAGGTCCAGAACCATGGGCAAAATTTAATTCCCTTCTCTTCTGGTGGCACAAACCCTCTTTGCTCTCAGTACACAATCGCTTTGGTTTTCTGTCAGCGTTGCCCACGACGGCTCGGAGAGGAAAGCTGCCCTCACAGCCATCAAGAGACACATGGGTAAACAGAGTGCGATGTATCCACACAGCAGAATATTAATCAACCATAAAAAGAAATAAAATTCTGACACGTCCTACCACGTATTTGAAGCTCGGCAACAGTCTGCTAAGTAAAGGCGGCCAGACACAAAAGCTCAGATAAGATAGGATTGCATTACAGAAGCGGCTCAAATAAGCAAATTCATCGAGACAGGAAAAGAGATTGGAGGTCACCGGGGGCTGAGAATGTGGAATGAGTGCTGTGCGGAGAAAGATTCTGCTTTAGGGTAGTTAAAAAAAACTGTGTTGCGACTGTAGCGGTCATCAGTGTGGGTAGGTGGGGGGGTGCTTACTGGAATGTTGTGGTAGGGGTCCCCAAAACACTTCCTAAACAGAAAACAGAAGCTGCTCATTCGAGAGACCTAGAACCAGAATTCCTGGATTGGAATCCAAGATGTGCAACCTGTGTGACCTTGGAACATCCTTGACCAACCTGCATCTCACCCAGAAGGAGGAAAAGAATGGATTTATCTCCCGCTCCTTAGGTAGCATTCAGTAATTATCTGGGATTAACAAGGCTTCCCTGGCCTGTAATTCTATCCACACGTATTCTTCAGACACAATTCACAGTGTCCATGCTATAGACAACAGGGACCAGGAGGTTATCTGCTCTCCAGGCCGTCCTATATAGAATGTCTGGACACATCTGGGGTGATGGTTAGCTTCGTTTTCGGTCTAGTGAGAGCTATAGTCACCTAGGAAGTGGGCCTGTGGGCATTGCTCTGGTTAAGTTAGTTAAGAGGAAGCCCTACCCACTGAGGGTAGCATCGCTCCCTGGGATGGGATTCTGAACAAGGAGAAAGTGAGCTGAACACGCAAACTTGTTCTCGCCTCTTGACTGGGTACAAGGTGACCATCTGCCTCAAGATCCTGACACCGGGATTTCTTTACTGTGATGGTCTGTGACCGGAAACTGAGCTGAAGTAAGCCCTTCCTTCCTAAGCCCTTCCTTCCTAAACTGCTTTTGTCAGGGTGTTTCATCACACTGTGTGGAAAAGTGAGTCAGAACCCTGGATTCTACCCATGCGATGCCATGAGGTCTCCAGACATCGCCAAACCTCCCTTGGGAGGCAGACTTTCCATTGGCTAAAGTTCAGTCTCAGCAACCCCACATCACAAAGTTAGGAGTCTGGTCTAACGCCCCAGGAGGCATTACATGCGTAAACGTGTGTACAGTTCATCTTTATCATGCACATACAATATATCCAGGGCTTAACAATGCAGCATTCACCCTTGCTATGTGTGAGGCACCACACTCTGTGCATTCAAGCCATTGCATTTTCTATTTCTTTCCTGGGGGGAAAATAAGCCAACCTGGTTATGACCCTTTAAATTGATTTCATGACCCGCTTACAGGTCACAACCTTCAGGTTGAACAATACTGATCTAGTCTTCTTTGTTTTACCAGAGGGCAAAGAAATGCCCTGACATTTCAGTCCAATACTTCCTCGCAGCAGCCAGCCTCCTCGTGCACTGTGACCCTGACTGCCTCCCCGGCTCCCCATAGGTCTATGGTGTGCAGGAAACCACGCTCCATTATCAAGATGGATGTGGGCTTGAAATAATGAAGGAAAAGCTTAATTCCAATAGCTGCAGCAAACCCCAGATATTACAAAGGCTTGCTTCCTCCCTCCCGTGCCTCTTTCTCTCCCGTCTCCCTTTCTCCAAGGCTTATACTAGCTCATCATTGCCTGTCAAGCTCCCCCTTGCTATTAATAGCCAGCAGTAGGAAGGGGGCTGGACCTACGTTCTGCAGGCAGGTTCCAGCCCTCCTCCTGGGGGACCACCTTTGATAGTTCCTCAGCATAGAAACACTCAAACGCAGCACAGAGAGGACAGTGTGATCTTGCCTTGGATCAAGGTGAGGCCTGTTTAAAGAGCGTTTCAATGCAATCAGTCGATCTATTTCTTTTTTCGTCACCAACTATTAAATAAATAGGAAGGGGGCAGCTAAAAGGACCTTTCCAAATGAGAGAAATATTCCCTAGCTTAAATTTTAAAAGCTGAATCATAAAATCCTTTCACAAAACACCCGCTGCATAATGTTGTTTTTTTTCTCCAGAATCTTTACTCACCTGATGCTAATGGTGAATAAAATGGTGGACGTTTACCAAGTACCCGCCACTGGCATCACTCTGGGCTAGGTACTCCACGGGTTATTCCATCCCTGTGATGACTTGAGATGAGTGACATTGTTGCAGCCCCCATTTGTACTGGGGCTCCGAAAGCCCAAATAGAGCTTAAGTGGGTTGCTCTGAACAGCAGGGTTTCCTATCGGCCAGTGCTGAAAAGTAACTCCAACAATGCTGCCAGATGCAACAGGTGAAAAGACCAGATACACACAAAAGATACATGAATGAATAAATACACGCTCTTTATGTGGCATTCAAGCTGGAGAACATTTTATCTAAGCAACTGAAAAACTCACGTGGCTTCAACCCAGAGTGCATGTTCTAAGCAGTGATCCTAATGTGTGGTACCCAGGCCAGTGGCATCAGCATCCCATGGAGAACAGTAAGGTGTCCAAATCCTTGCATCTACTGAGTCAGGAGCTGTGTGACTGGGTCTGTTGATCTGGGCTAGGAGAAGTGCCCCAGATGATTACAATGTGTGCTCAGGCTTGAGTGTTGGTGCATAATGTCACCCACACACCTATCTTACATACTTTTCTGAAGTGAGTAGTGACAGTCAAGTTTAAGGTCAAGTCCCTGAATCCAGATCTTTAGGTTTGCTATGACTCCCTATCTCTCCTTTTTATCTTTCGTTTACACAACCCAGTGTGAGGGTTCATCTGATTGTCAGTTTGATTGGATTTAGATGCTCATCGAAGATTAATGGAGCCCACCTCTGGGTGTCTGTGCCGTGTTTCCATTCATTGATGGGTCCAAATTTGAACAGACTCTGTTGGCAGATAGTAAACTCAAGGAGAGTAGGGCCTGGTCAGAGGAAACAGGTCCCTGGAGAGAGAGCGCATCCTTATCCTGGCCTCTTTCTGTTGCTGCTAAACAGGCTTCTTAGCCACCACGCTGTGAGCTTGTCGGCCACAGACTCCCTCCCACACTGGACTGAACTGTCTGAAACCACAAGCAAGCAAAGCAAATCTTCCTTCCTGGTAAGTTGTTTATAAGGAATGTTTTATCACAGTAACAGTTGAGCTAATTTACACTAATTTGCGATCTGGTAAGATGGTTCAGTGGGTAATGGCACCTGCCATCAAGCCCAGGTATTGAGTTGGATCCTCAGGACCCACATGGTAGAGAGAACTGACTCATAACAGTTGCCTTCTTGGAGTTCTCTCTATATATAGTAAACTGGAATTTATATAACACATACTTTATATGTATATATAATTTAGATACTATATAATTTATATATTTTATATTTTATATNATGTTTATTTTTGTGTTTATATGTAAATATAAATGTAATAAATATTTGAATAAATATATAAAAATTAATAGGACATGTAAATATATTTATATAAAATTTATATATTAGATGTTATATAAACAAACTTCAGTTTACTATATATATAAATGTAATATATATAGTAAAATGTAATAAAGTAAAAAAGCTGTCCAAGTTGTCTCTGTAGGTCTCTCTCTCTCTCTCCCTATCTATTATCTATCTATCTGTCCATCTATATAAATATATACATATAATAAAGTATAATAAAAATAAAAAAGCAAAACTTTACGTACATCAACATCCCTATTTTCAGTGCAGCCCTTAACAATACACTTCACCAAGAGCACACAGGTTTTGTGCTTTCTCATGCATCTCTAGTCATTAGTTCAACCAATCATTCATTCATTTATGCATGCCCTCAACATTCCACAGGTACCTATGGTTTAATTGCACATGTCAGCATGACCTGGATTAGCAGAGCCAATAGCAGTTGATAAAAACATCTGCTCTGAATACAGTCACAAGGGCATGTCTAGAAGAGATTGTTATTTGAGTCCCTAGGCTAAATAAAGAAGACCTACCCTCCCCAGTGCAGCAGGCGTCACTCGACCCATGGAAGGCCTGAATAAAGTAGAAAGATGAGGGAACGGGACATTTCCTCTCACTGCTTGACCATCATCTGACGTCTCCTGCCTTCAGACGCCAGTGCTTCCGGTTTGGGGGCCTTAAGATTTGGGTTAAGGATGCACTATTAGTACCCCTAGGTCTCTGGCCTTTGGGGTTGGACTGGAACTATCCTGTCTTCTTTCCTGGTTCTTCAGCTTTCAGACTGCAATTGTGGGGCTTCTCAGCTTCTGTAATCCTGGGAGCTTTTGCTTCTGAATAAACACATTGGCAGACAATCAATAGACCAATAGAAGATAAGTAAGTGGATACATTAGATGATAGATTGATAAACAAATAGGGATGGATAGGCAATAGATGATTAATATGTAGATAGATAAATAATATATTATAAATGATGGAGTGATACATGTACCAACTGATGATGGATACATAAATAGGCAGATAGATGATTGATAGACATGTAATAGATACATAGATAAACACTATGAAATAGATGGATAGATAGATGATAGATAGATAGATAGATAGATAGATAGATAGATAGATAGATAGATAGATAGATAGATAGATAGGTTTGTACTGCTTCTCTGTGGAACTCTGTGGAACTCAGGGTAGACACCCGTACTGACTAGTAAAATAGTTCACTCAGCATTACAGTTACTAACATTTTTCTCACACAGGAGTAAGAGCCCTGGTGAGAGAAGAGATGGGGATGGAGTGTTTTCTGATTTACTGAAACTGTTATTTTTATGTCATTGCTGTGTGTGTGGTGGGCACGTGTGTGCAGACACCTGTGTGTGTCCAAGTACATACACCTGAGGTCAGAAGAACACCTGTCTGCTTTCTTTTGAGACAAGGTCTTCCACGGAACCCGAAGCACATAGTTTTAGCCAGCAGCCAGGAAGCTCCAGGGACCCCCCTCCTCTCTCTGCTGGGGTTACAAGCATTAGTGGCCATACCAGCTTTCACATTAGTGCTTGAGGATTTGAGTTCAGGTCTCCATGCCTGCACAGCAAGTGCTCATACCCTCTCCAGCCCAGAACAGGTACTTCTGTGTCTCTAGTTTCTAACCTAGGGTCACAAAAAGATTAATTGCACCAAGTGGAGGGATAATGAAGAAAGAATTTCTGTACCTCTCTTTGTTAATTCAAAGTCCTTCGGGTCTGAGGATGTGCCTTGTCCTTTCTTTTCCCAAAAAGGGCCCTGTGAATTCTCCTGGGTGTGCCCAACCCCTTAGTTAGTCCTTATCCCTGACACTGAATGGCTTTCTCTGACTATGGTTAAGAGGAGGAGAAGGTGAGCATGCTTCTCTTCCAGAAACTCAACAGCTTTGCTTCCTGTCTCTTAGAACAACCCATTCCAATCCCAGTCCTTAGAACAAAGACTGAGAACTGGGTGTAACTCGGGAAATGTAATTGAAAGTGACATGTTTCACAGTCACCACGCATGTGCACCCACCCCTCACCCCCCCCACACACACATGCACACATACACACACACATACACACATGCATGCACACTTCCTTTACTTTGCATTGGCCATGGGGACAATCACAAGCTTTGGTCAAAGAAGAAATGATACCAAAGGCCTTCTTTAGAGAAAACACATCTGTCAGGGACAAGGGCTCTCAGACAAGCTGGCAAAGTGCAGGATGAAGATTGCCCAGGAGAAGGACCGAAGCCACCTCTGTTTGTTAATGGACTGATGGGCAGGCATTAACGCCAAATCTATTGTGAGAATGGGCTTCAGCTGGCGACTTTTTCACGTTCTACATGTCATTCTCTAGCCCAGGTCAGACACTCACTCATATCTTTCTCTCTTGTCACCATCAGAACTCAATTTTCATTGCACAGACTATGCACACCCCATCAGCATGGAGACGCGGTCCACTTTTCTCATCATGTTCCCTGCCTCTAGCACAGTGTGTGATCAGTAAATATTTATTAAAAAAAAAAACCACACACACAATTGAATGCATCTGGATCCACCATCCACCAGATATGTGAGTTTGGATACATTGCTCAAGATTCTCTTTAGCCCCTTCACGATGCGGGTAGAAGATGCACCTGTGTCTTTGGATTGTCCAAAATAAATAAGATGTGTGTCAAGTCACTTGACACAGAGTACTCAGTAAAGGCCAGCCACTGTCACTATAGCTACAGCTGTCAGCCAAAGGCAAAAAAAAAAAAAAAAAAAAAAAAAAAAGGTTGTGAAGCACCTCAGACATTACCTGGGGCATAGTGAGCGCTCAGAGGAGTTTATTCAATAACTGTATTTTACACACACCATGCCAGTTAATCTTAACAGCACATGTGACATCACCAATATTCTGCTTCATGAAAGTGGTGGAACCTTAAGGGAAATTGAAACCTTCTCACATCAGCAATACGACAAAGAGCAGATTCAGAATTTGGTCATATTTGCATAAACATGCTATTGAACTACCACCCCAAATCTTCATGCACTCTAAGCCTCAGCTTGTTTACTTGGGGGGAAAAACATACAGGAAGAGAACCAAAAGCTCCCTGGTCTCCATGATGCCTCAGGAGCAAGCATCCCAGGAGGAGAGGTGAGAACTCCCAAATCCATTAGCCCTGAGCACATTTTAAGTGCTCATTTTCCCAGCATGACAATGTGGCTTGGCACCCTAAGGCTTCCTGCCATGCTTTGAGACCAAATCAACGCCAATGGGTTGAAAAAAAAGAGGAGGCGAGAAGTCTGTCTGCTGGGGCTCCATGCAGGCCCTCACTTGCCACCATCTCTTGATTGACACTGTCAGTTTCCCAGCCAGTTTCCTTGAGCAGCTAACAGCCTCTGGGTGCTGTAATTTCCCTCTGTCCCATTTCTAAGTGCCGCTTTCTTCTTCTGCAGATGCCAGGTCTGTCCTGTGCACCCATTTGGGGGCACCAAATGCTCTCAGCTCCCCAGCTTCCTCCCTCTTCTTGACTACACTGTTTCTCTTTTGTATCATGGAACCAGAGCAAGCTCAAAACGGATAGGTTTCCCATCTCGAATGCAATAAAAACCCTTTTTAGACTGTATTTCAAAATAACACGTTACATTTGAGAATGGGGTGGTGGGTCCTGCCGCTTGTGTGCCTGTTTCAATTTGTGACGAACATTCATGTACTGCTACTAAAATCAGTAGCTGCCAGTCAGGCACAAAGTTACTGTCACAGGACACTACACCGACCTCACATCCAAAAGGAACAGAAGATTTGTAATAATGGATGTCTAAGTAATTTACTAATTGCTAAATTCAGCCCGACTGAGTTTCTATTCCCCCCTCCCCCGCCCCGCCACAACCTCGTACGTAAGCAAACAAATCTGGAACGTTCTGAGTGTGGCAGAACCAAATTAATCCTTGGATTGAAAGTACCCATGAAAGTCAACCATGTGCTCTCCACCTGAGTTAAACCATGAGCACAGTTTCAGCCAGCCTGCGTCAGCCTGTGTCAGTTCTGTGAGGCGTTTAGTGCCTAGCGCACGACGAGAAGAGACCAGCAAAGCAGGAGAAGCCACCCGCTTATCTCGCTTGGCAATTGCTAAAATGATCACCTCATTGACACGCCTTCCAAAATGCTTCTCTCAGCTCCAATCCACCTCCTGGTCTCCGGCCACTTTTACCACGCACTTGCAACAGACAAAAAGCAAAGCTTCAATCCAGAAAGATGTCATGTGGGGAAGGCAACGATGGAAGCGTGAATATTATTCTATGTGCAACCCTGGCACGCACCAGGGCAGGTATTTTCCATGGAACAATGATGGGGTTTTGCTCATTACATTGCAAATACCCCACGAGAATGCGAACAGAATGAAGCTGAAATGGTTTGTTCAACAAGGCTGGGAAAAGTCGCTGAAGATATTCTTAGGATCGCAGGCAACAAGCAGGAGCCTGCTACCACGATGGGAATCAAAGACATGCTTGACTGAAGAGATCCTGGCCAGAAACACACGGGCCGGGATCTTCCCAGTGCAGACTCCCGAGAACAAGGTACTGGGCAGACCTTGGCAGAGCCCAAGCTGTCGCTGTTGCTGTTTTTCTGGAGTGAATGACTTAGGTCCTTTTGGCCTCGGCTTGTCCATCCAGAAAATGAACTTAGTCCTAGTTCCTGACTCACAGGACCGCTGGGAGGGTTTTATGAACAGCAACACGAGCACTGCCTCTCGGTCACGGGTCAGTCCACCTCCTGCTATGGTTACCATTAATGGTAACGCATAGCTGCTTTCTCCATCGTTTCCGTTATATTTATATAGTAGATCAGTGTCTGAAATGTGCACTACAGAGCTGACTAGCTTCATTAAGGTATTTCCAGACCAGTCCGTACTGCGTGGTGTGAAAGTGCTTCCCTTCCTCACACAATACCAAGCACAATTCCGTGAAATGGACGTGAGATTGAAGAGGGCCTTGACGGGTATTTGTTTCCATATATGATTTTAAATTCCATGTTTCTACAGATTAACTCAGCTCTTGTCTGTAAAAATTCATAGAATGCTAAATGGGACCCTCTATCTTAAATGCCTTGAAATCCTTTTTATTTTACTTTGTTCTGAGACAGTATCTCATAGACCAACCTAGCCTGAACTCACTATGTAGCCCAAGGCTAGCCCTGCCTCCTGGATGCTGGACTCGTAAGTGTGAGCCACTATGCCGAGTCCTCTAGCTTCTTGTACCACTTTCTCCCACCTTTTCTTTGGCATCAGTATGCTCTGAAATCCCTGACTACTCATGTCTGTGCCTCAGTGGCTGTCCTCAGCTTCATCCAGAGTTTGGGGAAGTTTGTATTCCTTCAGGATGGCCTTCACCAGTGACCACTGGGTAACGGACTTTGAAGATCCAATTTTCTTCCTTGTGTTTGATTGGAACAAACCTTAGGTGTAATCTACACCCATGAGTTTCTCTATGGGAGTAGACTGAGACCATGCACTGTTCAACCCTGGCCCTACATTGCAATTTGCCTTTTTCCCCTGCCCTTTTTTGCCCTGCTTCCTTGATCATTTCCAATTCCCTCAAATGAGTATTTTCACACCAATTCTGGTCTCAGACTTAACATGGAGAGTCAAACATGGTACAATTGCTGTGAATAATGGTGCCTATACTTTGTGTGTGTGTGTATGTGTTCATATATGTCTTTTATGATGCTCAAATCTGACAGCTATGAAATTGTATAGTATATATCACAGGTTTTAAAATTTTTAAATACTTATCATTACCATCTTTTCATGTCTACAAATATTCCCCAACAACGCATTTCAAATAGCCACCTGGCACCCTCTTGGGTGGTTGCCCTATAATTTAACCAATGCCACTCAAATTCTTTTTGTTGTTTATTGCTATGGTAACATAATAATGCTGGATGGAACATCTTTGTAAGAAAAATTTTGCATATGTCTGTTTGTTCATGTTCTATCTGGTCCTAGGTCAAAGGTTGGAGCATCTTATGGTTATGATTCTTATTCCAAAATGTCCTCCAAAAACAACAGCACTGTTGATCATGATCAAGCAGCATTGCTTTTAGTCTTCATCCCGCCATTCCTCCGTTTGTCTTCACCCCGTCATTCCTCCGTTTGTGAGACTAAATAAACAGGGGATGGAGTATGATCCCCAAGGAATATGGATGAACCCAGCAGAAACTTTGGTTTTCAAAATGACCTACTGCTGGCCCCACTGCATCAGCTGCTTTAAGTCTTACCTGCATTTCAGTCTTCATTGCATGAAGTGGAATGAACCTTCCTCACATTTCCTGATTTCAAAGTTCCCTGCCAAGGTACAGTGTTGCTGATGGTTGTTTTACTCTTTTCGCTTTTTTGGCTTTTTGCTCTTTGAGGAGCCCACCACCCAGCTTCCAAATAAACCATACTTGGAGGTTTATTCTTAATCATAAATGCCCAGCCTTAGCTCGGCTTGTTTCTGGACAGCTTTCCTTAAATTATCCCGTCTACCTTTGGCCTCCAGACTTTCTCCTTTTCTTACTTCTGTATAGCTTGCCTCCATTCTTACTCCATGGAAGTGACTGGCCCCTAGCAGTGTCCTCTCCTCATTCTCTCTTGCTCCTTCCTCTCTTCCCAGATCTCTCCTATTTATTCTTTCTGCCTGTCAGCCCCTCCTATCCTTTCTCCTGCCTCGCTGTTGGCCATTCAGCTCTTTCTTAGCCCCACACTGGAATGCCAAAATGTTGTTGGTTTTTCACTCTTTACTCTTTGGTCTTTTGAATTTGGTGGAGAGGGGGCTCCATCCAGTTCCCAAAAAAATCACACATGGAGTCTTATTCTTTCTTATAAATACCCAGTCTTAGCTTGGCTTGTTTCTAGCCAGCTTTCCTTAACTTAAATTATCCCATCTACCTTTGCCTCTGGGCTTTTTCCTTTTCTTACTTCTGCAATCTGACTTTCACACTTTCTCTGTGGCTGGCTGGGTCCCTTCTTTTCTTCCTTCCTTCCTTCCCCCCCTCCTCCCTCCCTTCCTTTCTTTCTTTCTTTCTTTCTTTCTTTCTTTCTTTCTTTCTTTCTTCTTTCTTTGAGATAAGGTTTCACTGTAACTCTGGAGCCTGTCCTGGAACTAGCTCTTGTAGACCAGGCTGGCCTCAAAATGTCTCTGCCTCCAAACTGCTGGGATTAAAGGTGTGTGCCACCACTGCCCAGTGCCTTTTCTTGCTTATTGATCTCTCCTCCTATTTATTCTCTCTGCCTGCCAGCCCCACCTATCCTTTCTCCTGCCTTGCTTTTGGCCATTTAATTCTTTATTAGACCATCAGATGTTTTAGACAGACAAAGAATCACAGCTTCACAGAGTTAAACAAATGCAACATAAAAGAATGCAACATATCTTTGTATCATTAAAACAAATGTTCCCCAGCATAAACAAATGTAACACATCTTAAAATAATATTTCACATTTCCCCCTTTTGTCTAAATATAAAAAAGATTCTAACTTTAACATAATAAAACTAAACACAACAAAAAGAATTATCAAGTAAGAATTACATTTATAATATTCTGTCCATTTGTAGTTAGCATATTCAAAGAAAATAATGTATTATCTATTCTCGTAGTAAATTCAAAGCTTTACATTCAATTTATTTTCTATCACAACTAAGAAAAACTGCAACTATAACTATCTAGTCTTTAACTCCAAAGACCCCAGAAGGATATAATATTACTTGAGTGAACAGGAAGTACATTACAAACAGCTTCCAAAACTCTAGAAATGGCAGAGACATCTGGCTGCTTGGACAGTCATCCAAAGTTCCTCTGCAACATTGGGGCATCCATTTCAGCCTACAGACCTAGAGTATCTGGCACATTTTTCTATAAAGCAGGAAATTTGAAGGACTGTGCCACCTTGTCTCGGCAAAGTTTGTCAGTCACTTTCTTCTGTGTCCTGCAGAATGTCTGGAAGACTCTTCCATGAAGCGGGAACTCTGAAGGACTGTCCTACCTTGTTTTGGCAAAGTGTAACAGTCATTTTCCTGTGGGTCCTGCATGTTCAGTTTATACAGCATACTGTCAATTAGTCAAAAGCAGTTTCTTGCCCAAATGACTAAACTTGCCACAATTAAACCAAACTCCTATGGAGTTTCTCCAATGCCTATCATCCTTTTATGAAGTAAATTGGTATTTATGATGTAAATTGGAGCTGATTTTCTCATGAAAAATGTGTCTCATGAAAAATCTTATATTAACAAAACATTTTAAATTCCATATTCTATAGGTCCTTGACATGTTTGAAGACTATCTATCTAAATATATCTCTATATGACATTGAAAGCATACCTAACACATCTACAGATTTGATTGTTATAGATGACTAACTACTAGCCTATGTTTCTTGATCATCCTAAATAGTTTACAATAATAGCTTTCAAAAACTAAAACTTTATCTTATATTTTTAAATGAGCTGCATAGGTATAATACCTTAAACAAGAGTAGAAGCGTGTGTGTGTGTGTGTGTATTAGCAAAAATAACCTTACATTTTTATCAACATATTATATTCCCCTAAATGATAACAAACATCCATAGCCCACTAAATTACTAAAAGCCTCCCACACCCCTCTTGGGAATGTGGACATTATGTTCTCTAGACTGCTTCCTGCTAAATGTGGGTGGAGGCATCTTTAGGATTCCTGAGAAAATTTAAGATAATAGCCAAGTTCTGGGAAGACCAGCTATAACCTGTGTTGATAGATATCACCTATAAGTTTCAGGAAGTCTCCCTCGATCAAACCTGATTCACATTAACCTGGGAAAAAATCCACAGCTCCTTGTTTCCTGTGGAAATAAAAGCAAAACCTCTTCTCCAAAGCATCTTTGACTTCCATTTGACAAATAGATTTTTTTTTTTTTAAGTAAGGGCATTCCTAAAGTACATAGGCTGGTTTATTTCAGCAATCACTCTCTCAATCCCATCTCTCTTAGCAGCTGTTTTTGCTCATCAGCATTCAAAAAATTCAAAATCAACACAGTAACACTAGGTCCCTGTATATTTCACACCTTACATGACTTTATTCTTTTAGATTACTCTTACGTTGTCTTTGAAAAACTTTATTATTTTTAACTATTTCTTTCTATGACTATCTATACCCATTTTCTTTTTTTTTTTTTAAGCCTTCATACTTTGTAAAACACACTGGAACCTGCTTAGAGGTTTTTTTCCCCATCTGGATCTGTCTTTACTGCTTATCTCTAGTCTTTTTTGACTGTGTGAGAAAAGTTTAAACTGCTAAACTACCCCTGAATCCTCCTCATGGTATCAGTTAGCTCTGCCTGCTTCTTGGTTCATGAGACCCAAGCCTACAGCTCACTGCCAGTTGTAGGTGCATGACCAGGAACTGCATTCAACCTTTCTAGTTGTAGGAATGCAGTACCTGCTTTGCCACAAGCAGTTTTTACCTAGCTTACTATTTTTAGTTTCTATTTGGGGTGCTGGCTGAACAGTAACACCTCTTAAAGGAGCCACATCTCTTTTGTTTTCTTTCCCTTTGTTTTCCCCAGCTTCCTCAGGCCCTACATGGAAATATGGGCCCATGCTGGTACATCAACTGTTGTCGGACTTTCTTTTATTCTAGTCCCATGTTGGAATGCCAACATGTTATCATTGGTTTTTCACTCTTTATTCTCTGGTCTTTTGACTTTTTGGGGGGCGGGTAGGGTGGCCGCAACCCAGCTCCCAAATAAATGACACACAGAGTCTCATTCTTTCTTATAAATGCCCAGTCTTAGCTTGGCTTGTTTCTAGCCAGCTTTCATTAACTTAAATTATCCCATCTACCTTTTGCCTCTGGGTTTTTCCCTTTTCTTCTGTAATCTGACTTTCACTCTTTTTCTGTGGTTGGCTGGGCAGCTGGGTGGCTGACCTCCTCTTTTCTTGCTCCTTGATCTCTCCTCCTATTTATTCTCTCTGCCTGCCAGTCCTGCCTATCCCTTCTCCTGCCTCACTTTTGGCCATTCAGTTCTTAATTAGACCGTCAGGTGTTTAGACAAGCAAAGAATCACAGCTTCACAGAGTTAAACAAATACAGCATAGAAGAATGCAACACATCTTTACATCATTGAAACAAATGTTCCCCAGCATAAACAAATGTCACACACCTTAAAATAATATTTCACAAGAGTATGGTAACCAGTGCAGTATGGCATTGTCATCAGGTCAGGCGGTGTGCCACTACGACAGCTCCAAGGCTTCAGGAACAATCCAACACCAAGAGGTTTCTGATGAGGATACCATTGTAGTTTGAGTGAAAAGTGTTCCCCATAGGTTCATGTCCCCAGCTGGTGGCACTGCTTTGGAAGGTTGTGTAACTTTTAGGAAATGAAGCCTCGCCTAGGGAAGTGTCACTGAAGTTTGTTTTAAGGAATCATAGCCTACCCCCATTTCCTGTCTACTCTCTACTTCCTGATTATAGATTCAGGGTAACCAATGACCTCATACTCCTACCACCAAGCCTGCCCTACCATGATAGACAGAATTCTTTCTTAAACCAGGAAGCAAATAAGTTCTCTCTCCTCTGAATAGCCCCTTGCCAGTAATTAGGTCACAGTTATGAAAAAAGCAATGCGAACAGCTCCAACTCCAGCCAATAGTAAAGGGAAGTTCTCTTGGGAGACTGCTGGAAAATCAGATAGCTTCATGCTGAAACACAAAGCTAGATCTCTATTTAAGTCATATATAAATATAACCAAAGGGATGAAAATGAAGGCTGAAGGTCTGGCTGAGTATAGAGTGATCCCCAAGCATATGTTAGGCCCTGGTTCTGTGCCCAGCACCACAAAAGAAAAGATCAAAATATAAGAGATAAAAACTATTAACCTCTTGAAAGAAAATACCACTGACTTTGGCAGTGATGTGCGTTTAACATCAAAAGTACAGGCAACAACAGGAAAGTACATGGATTAGACTTCATCAGAGGTCTTCCTCAAAGACACCCCGCCCCCCAGGATGAGAAGATTAATTGCAAGCCATGTGTTTAGCAAGGGGTAAATATGCAGACTATGTGAAGAACTGCTACCACACAACAACCTAAGCAGAACAACCCAGCTGTAAGCAGAGAAGCGATCTGAAGAGACATTTCTCAGAAGATTCAAGGAATAGCGATACAGGTAGAAAGGGATGCTGAACACGGCAGTTATTTTAGAAATGCAAATTAAAATCACAATGAGATACTACTTTCCAGGCATCAGGGTGCCTATCATAAAAACATGAAAATATGTGGCGGATAGCACAGAGAAATGACAACATCTGTATGTTGCTGGTAGTGTTGCAAATTACAGAGCCACTGTGAAAGACAGGTAAGCTCTTGCACAAAATTTAAACAGAACTTCTGTGTGTCCCATCAAGTCTGTTTGTAAACATATACACAATGATAAAGATGATGATGATAGTGATGAAATCAGAGGCCCAGACAGATACTTGCACATCAGGGTTCAGATGATCATGATGACGGTTATGATGATGTTGGTTATGATGGTGATGATGATGTTGGTAATGATGATGGTGGTGATAACGATAATGGACCCAGAGGCTCAGGTCAACACTCATAAATGGGTGTTCATAGAAACTTTATTGTCAACAGTTGGAAGGCAGAGACATCCAAAGGCAAAAACAATCCAAACATCTCATTCACAGATTGAAGAGTAAACAGAAATGTAATGTGATAGAAAAAGGAATGTTGTTCATCTTTTAAAAGGTTGGGGTTTGGATAAATGCAATATAACTGATGAACCTCGGACACAAATGGATGAAGACAGTGTGGCTCTATTTACTTGAGGTCCCTAGAGCAGGCAAATGCACAGAGCCAGGAGGACACAAGAAGTTACCAGAGGCTGGGGTAAGAGAATAAAGGAGAGCTATGTTAATGGGTATAGGGCTTCTGTTTGGGCAGACAGAGACTCCAGCAATGGGGGTGTGGCAACTGTACAGCATTGTGAACGCATCTGATACTGTCCCACCTCACTCATGATGGTGTTAGTCTGAACTGGACAGGGTGGGGCACAACTTTCACCTGAGCCCTCTGGAGCCAAGGCCTGCCTAGGCTACACCTCAAGATCCTATCTCAAAACGTTAAAATATGAATAGTAAATTTTGCAGTCAGGCAGTTGTGGCACATGCCTTTAATCCCAGCACTCAGGAAGCAAAGGCAGGAGGATCTCTATGAGTTCGAGGCCAGCCTGGTCTACAGAGCTAGTTCCAGGAGTGGCTCTAAAGCTATAGAGAAACCCTGTCTTGAAAAAAATGCATATATTTTTAGCATATTTTGGTAAGTTGAAAGCTAATGACTTTTCCCAATGCCAAGAAGAGAAAGCTTAAACCCCTGCTTCATATGCAACATGACAACCAGCAGTAGAGAAGACATACAGAAGAAGATGGGGCAACCTAGGAGTGGGACTCAGTTTCTAGAGTGACATGCTGGAAGCTGGACGTGGATAATGTGGTAACTGTAAAACTTCCTAGCCCAGCACACTATAAACAGGGCAATCTCTGGGCTGAGAAGGTAGAGTCAGGTTTGTCTCTGTTATTTAGTGAGCTGAGATCAAGTTGGGAAACATAGGACTCTATCTCAAGATCAATCAATCAATCAGTCAACCAATCATCCAAAATAAAAATAAATAAGCAATAGAGCATTGCTGTTAAGATGCCTGGTGTGCCTGGTGGAGCTACATAAATCTGGGCTTCTTGCACAGGGCTGATAAGGATCTGAATTTAGAACCTCAGCCTCGTGTTAGAACTTGAAAGCCAGGTGCAGGAGTATGTGCCTAGAATGTCATCACTGCATTTGAGGAGACAGGAGAATCTCTGGGATGCGTTGGTCAGCTAGTGAGCTCCAGGATTGGTGGGAGACCCTGTCTCAAAAAATAGGGTGAAGGGTGAGCAAGGAACAACAGTGGACACTGACCTCTGGCCGTCACAGGTTCTTACTTATCCGACAAACCTCTATAGACGGTTCCGCTGAAATCACAGGTCCCCTCACGGTGCCTCCTAGACCAAAAGCGCTTTTGCAGAGTCTGGCACGAGCACGCTTAAAATGCATCACTAAAACATAGCCCTGGCTGTTGTTTGCTGATTGCTATCCCCATTATTACTTCAAGCACTTAAGACAATTTGATTTTTCTTGATTACTTTTTTTGATTGCTTTCCATACTGATAAGGAAGAGGCTGGAGGAAATCAGTCACAGGTCTTCTCTGACTCTGAAGTGAGAAGCCCTGCTTCTTGTTCCCTTAAAACAATGCCTTCTAATTGTGGGGTTCGAGGCCATCCGGGTGCTCTCTGGTCTCTGTGAGATGTACATGAGTGCCAATGGCTCAGCCTTCTTCAGACACAAATACCAAAGTAATGTATTTAGAGAAGACAAGGAAAGGAGGTGAAGCTCAGCAGAGGCCATACCAAGGGAAGCAGCAATGATCCAGGGCTAACAGCCCATCCTCCAGACTTGTTGCAGCTGCATACCAAGCACACTCATCCCTCCAGGGTCTGCTCCGGTACCTGCACAAAAGGCCGCCGTTCTGCAGATGTCAGCCCCGGGCTGAGGAACGAAGGACTTCAGAAGTGCTGCTTCCCAACACGGATCTTTCCTCAGCTGAACTACATACAGTATGGCTTTGTTCAACGGGCCTCTGAAGGCACGCCCAGCCTTTCCCTTCCAGATAAATTAGCTTCTTCCTGATCATGCCAAGCAAGCTAAGATCATTTGCTTAGGGGCTTCTACCACAGAGTTGAGTGGATACACAGGTAAACAAAGACCTTCCTCTTCATCTGACCTTGCCATGGATCCATGGTGTGACCAATGGGCAAGCCAGTTAACTGGTAATCTACATGTCCCCAGGGGACAGACAAGGGAGGGTCAAATACAAGTGAGCTTGGAGAGCACAAAGTATCTGCAGTTTTAAAAATTGGAGTTTTTTTCCTTGGGAAAAGAATGTGTGTGTGTGTGTGTGTGTGTGTGTGTGTGTGTGTGGTGTGTGTAAAACCAAGCTATATGTCTACACAACACAAGAAGAGCTGGTTTTCCTTGCTTGGCAGAAAGAAGTTCCGTAGGTCTGTGCTCTCCCAGATCTTCCAACTCCTGGAAGGCAAATTGATAGCTTCTTGATAGAAATGTATGTGTTCAGAGTAGGCTTGTGAAACTACCAATCAATGGGCAACTATTGAACTTCCCTGAGCCATGTTTGATGGCGGAGGTGCTGCTGGGGGATGATTCTACTTGGATAATGAAACGTAGTTAATACGCTCTGGTGCTTTGGGACATTGCTTGTTGCATATCGTAGGCAGGAGTGTCTGCACCCTAGGTCTCTTGACATTAAAAGCCTTGGTATGTAGGACCCCCTAAGTCCTATGCAGTGTGTTTCTGGCACGGATTCAATGCCCTCCAGGCTGTGGAGGAGGGGCAAGGAAGAGTTAGTCCGGACGCCTTGTCTAAGCATCTCTGGCTGTTTGTTGAACACGAGTCCCAGACTTCAGAGCCCTAAGAGGCTGACAGGTACATTTTCCATCTTGTGTTTCTTCTTTCCCTTCTAAGATGTAATCAGGGAGGACTGTGAGGCTTCCTTTAAGAACGGTAACAAAACCGTGACAGCAGTCTTGTTAAGTAGCGGGACGGTAGCAGGTGGCCACAAACTGCTCATGATAAAAGGCAACGGAACGGCTCCTTCCTGGCATCCACAGGGTAACAGAAAGCCAGGTGACAGCCTGGCATCTCCACATTTATTCCGTGTCTATCTCCTTAACCTGTGTCAGATCCCTGCTTAAGTCTACATAGGTGCTAACCACTCAGGGCGTGTCTGCCCACTCAACCCATCTTGCCCCCTTCCGAGGCTTGAAAGCTCAAAGGTCAAGATAACAGAAGCATCCTTCCACTGTTGTTTAATGGTGTCCTGTTCCAGACCCTCCCAAAGTTCCTACCAGTCTCAGCCACTGTCTTAAAGTTGCAGTTACCTTGGGTCTCTGGGTAGCAGAGTCCCACAGGACAGACCACCTTCTGCATGAATGTGGATTTCTATCAGGTGGATACGGCTAGCTGGGACAGGAGTCATCAGTTGCTGAGAAGCAGCTGCTCTCAAGCACTAAGGACTTCTTCTGACCCCTCACCCCACCCCTATCGCCATCCCCATCCCCATCCTGCAGAAACAGGAAACACGGTGCACATAGCACACCTGCCCAGGGCAGTTTCATCTGGCCTGCACCTTGTCCGAGACTTCCTCTGTTTAAACTTAAAGCTTGTGTGAATATCCTGAAGACAGACTTGGGGTGGCTGAACCTGTTCTGCTCTTCCCAACATGACCACATTGCTGGTTAACTCTCTGGTTTTCAGGACTACTCCTCTCTGGCATATTAGGATGGGTACCGGAACTCAGTCTACCACAGTCCCCCAGGCTTTTGCCCTAGAACTCAAATTCCAACACCACACACAATCTATTTTCTTCCACAGCTCTGAGATATGCAGTTTGTAATTTAAACATGTTTTCTTTGATTTTTAACTATTTTTCACTGAAACTTAACCTGTACATATCATGTTACTGGTGACTCCGCCTCCTGGGCTCTGTACGCACGATCCATACACCGAGTAAAATATGGTTGCCAAGGAGACCTGTCTTTAAATGATCAACAACCAACTTACTGAGGGGTGGATGTATAAACACAAATTTATCAAGTGATTCAAAGCCTGAATTTAAAAGAACAGGTTCGGAGGAGTCCGGCTCATAAAGCCATGAATTCGGCAGAGCCTGGGTGAAGACTGTAGGGTGAATCTTAAGCTTCAGGGTGTGGCAACGGCATAGGCTCTCCTGGCCGCCATCTTGTGTGAACTGCTGGAGAGCCCTCAGCATCCAGCACTCATTCTTGCTCATAGAACCACAGCAGTACCAGAATTAATGGGTTGAGCATTTCCTCCTTAATAACTGCCGCAGATATAAATGTCTCAGCCATTTGTCTTTCTGTGAGGGTTTAAAAAAAAAAAATCAAAGGTACCACTAGCTCAGCCTTGCATTCCTGAATTTTGTTAGCATTATCATTTAAATTGCATCGCCTGTGTTACTAGATTAAGGAAGAGGCACTGTTTGAATGGGTTGCACTTCGGTTTTCCATTCAGGAGACTGTTTAGAGTCTCAAATCAATTCCAACTGACTTTCTGAAAATGTGTTGGGGGGAAAATACACTGTGATAAATAACAATTGTAATAAAAAGCACCAAGAGGGAAAAGGAGACGTTTGCTGGCTTCTGCAGAGAGGCACTCAGTTCGGGGTGGGCAATAGACCTGTCACCTATGTGCCTTTATTTTCCTGCTGCTGCAAGGAATTTAACCATCTCGCCCCGGGTTAACATTTGCACAGTGAGCAAGGGAGAAGCCATATCTTAAAGGCTTCCTGTGTGATGGGTAAAATGCCTTCGTGTTCAGCTACGTGTCTTAGACTCTGCCCTCCATCTCTGGGGGCCTAGTAGGAGAGAGGAAGCATTTGGGGTCCGGCTGTATGAATTTTCAGCAATAATTTAAGGTCTCTGTTTCTGCACCTGGCAAAATGCAAGAAACAATGGGACTTGCTTTCTGGGTTTTTGGTTTTTTTGGGGGGGGGCTGTTTAAGAACGTGTTTTCTCAAAGTTTTGTGAACATAATTCACAGTAAGACTTACACTATATATCCGAACCCAGCACACACACGACAGTGGCATACATACATATGTGGCGTATGTGTGTGCATGTACAGACACACGTGAGAAGTTGAAATTCCACAAAAGAGTCATTATCTATGCTAAATGCGATATACTGGCAGGCTTTTAATTTCACTTGGGTTTACTTTGTGCCTTTAAAATTGATTTGCTTTGCAACCACGCATCGATTCAGTGATGGATCGCAGCAGGTGTTAGTTGGCCTTGGGTAACAGACTGCTTTTGTAAATAAAGTCTTATTGAAACAGAGTTATACCTAGTTATTCACACATAACTACTTTCCTGAGTCACAGATGGACAATTAAAACAGACACTGCCTCATCTCCAAAGCTAAACAAACAGCATTTTTTTAAACCATATGATCCTTAAGAAATAGTTTACCAATCCCTTATTTGAATAGCTCATGGGAGGAGCTTCCTCATCAAGTAAATATAATAGCACACTTATCTTGTCATGGAAATGGGCAGCGAGGAATTTAAATAACAGAACCATTTGTTCTTTTTCCCCCTTCATGCTTGAGATCCACATATCAGCTCAATAGCTCACCAACTGGCCTCATTGGCCTCCTCCTTGCCAGACAAACCAGCAGACAGTGAGGTGAGACCACATTTAAGCTTTTAAACCCTCAGATCACTGGGACTGGAGGTGCCATGCACTCTTCCCTGTCGCCATTAGAGACTAAATCCCTGATAAGCAAAGTAAATTAGATGCGGTGACATTTTGCTAATTGAGTCCTTTCCTCTGCTTGCCTGGGCTGGGCTGTTAATTACCAGCTAATCTCACCAATATGGCAGCTGACTGGCAGACAATTGCTCATGGAGAGAAGCGGAGGAGACCCAGCTTGCCCCAGAATCCCTCATTGGTCAAAGGGGATGTCAAGTCTTCCCGTCTCAGGTGAAACCAGCAGAGGTATTATGGCTTAAGAGAGAAAAGACTCAAGAGTCATGGGGGAAGCAGAGGGAAATATCAACCCCCAAATAAACCTTTGAAAAAAAAGGCAAAGTTGAGACACGACACTATGCATTATTAAATTCTCATTCTCCTCTGCCTCCCACCTTCATCAGATTCCATTTCAGGGAAGCACAAGGGCTTAAGGAGAGATAAAAAGACTTTAAAATATGAATTAAGTCCTATTTATTTCACCACCCTGAGCCACGCACACTGGGTTCTGGCTGCCTGTGTTGCCCACACACCTGAATGGCTTGCTTTCAGTTGGATGAATATCTTTAATTCGCTGGCATCTGGCAAATAGGGTCTGGTAGCCAATCACATCAAGTCCCCACTCAGAAACCATTAAGTGCTGTTTGAGAATCTCTGCCCTCATTTCTTTGCAGAATTACCCCCGATAGAGACTTGTTAATCTCCCAAAGAGCCTAAATGTGTATGTAGCTAATCGGAGAGGTAGAGCAATAGTTGGCTCCTGTCTGCCCCCACCCTTCTCAGGGGTCCATAGGCACTGATTTTTATGACAGGATCCAGCTCTAAGAGTTTCAGTCATAAATAAAAATGAGCCTATCAAATTAGCAGAATGAAACTGGCTGATGGTAGGCAGTTTGGGCAAGAGTGTAGGAAGACTGGCAGTCTGGATGGCTGTTTCTAGGAATGGCGATCAGAAAAGCATTCGTCTGGGTGTTCTGATGAGGGTCAGTGAACACAGTGAGCATAAAATATGTTATACCCAGATCACGAAGTTCCCCCAAAACCAACAGGTTTTGTCTGTTTGTAAAAGCTTTTATTCTTACACAAGTTTGCAAACTGACTCTCCCATGCATCCAACATATTTGGAGTGGTCGGAGAGCCCCAAGCACAGTTAGGATTGGGTTTTTATAGCAGCAAAAGTAGAGGAGAGGGATTTCTAAGGTTCCGGACTCCGATTGGCTGACATTTGTCTAGGGATGTCCTGGTGAAAAGCAATGGGTGTGTGCTGGCAGGTGATCCTATCTACAATGGTTGCAACATTAGACTTCCTTTGGATGGTCTGTTCCTGGTTGGTGCCTGCATGGTCTCAGTTTGTGGTCTTTCTTAGAACCAGGTATTGCCTGAGACTCGGGTCTCTACTGAGCTCGTCACGGCTGGGTCCCACAACATACACACACCTTTGTGGTCCAGTGATTCCCTGGATGTCAGTGACAATGTTAGAGCTGTGGGTGAGAGTCCAGGGATCACCTGTTGAGGTCTCCAGGCTCTTGTGTGTTGAAACAAAGAATTAGACCAGGAATTCATCTTTTAATAGCCCACAGCTTACCAATTTTAATAACTCAAAATAAAGCAACAGTGTAAGTGGGCCAGACAAGAGAGAAACCCTTCACATTACTGTAAACACTACCACGGGACCTGAATTTCAAGGTCTATTGCCATCCTTTCAAGAAAGGAGGTCAAATTAGGAGAAGCAATTGAAAGGAAAATATAACAAAAGTTTCTTCACATTCCAGCCAGAGCTGCATTCACATAAGAGTCAAGATAGCTCAACTGAGGGAAATCCTTGAGAAACGGTTCAAAAGTCACCAGTGGAGACAGAAGAGGGAACTGTCCAGGAAATGAACACAGATCCAGTTAGGAAAAAAAAATACACAAGCCTTCTCATACTGCTCAAGGAGGAGAGGATTGGGAAAACCATTCTGTCTGCCAAAGAAGAGCCCTGTGCACTAGGGAGGAGAACAGCATGAGCCCAGACACTGGCGCTAGGGACTCGCCTTGGCACCACTCTGTAGAGGTTGACTGTCCTCTTTGTGGGCTGTGTCTGAGGCAAGTCATGAAGAGGCAGCGCAGGTACAGGTTCAGGACACGCAATCCCTGCTCCCGTGGAGGCATAAGAAACAAGAGCTCTGGAGGCTCTATGTCACATGCTGCAAGCCTTCTCTGTCACAGCCATTCAGACAGCCAGAGTCTTCCTACAACGGCTCGTCCACTCCAGCCCCTGAATGTGCCTAGGACCTGGAATGAAGCAGGATCTCAGAATTCCTCTTTGGAAGAAGGTAGGTTCAACCTTGCCATGGCTAAGAGACAAGCAATACTGTGAGTGAATGAGATGTCATGAGCCCAGGCCATGTGACCCTAGACAGCAGAGGAAGCCCCTGAGAGAAAGCAAAGGCTATAAGGAACATACCCCAGAAGGCGTTAGTCATGACTGTAGCCACATTGTGCTAATGCATAATAGTGGTCTGTAGAAAGCCATTTGTAGTGTAAACAGAGCGCAAACGCTGTTTGAGAGCTAAGATTAACGTGTCACCTCTGAAGCAGACATTTATTGTCTTTGGAAGTCTTCGAGAGTTGTATATTTCTTTATAATTAGAAACATCTTAGGGTAGAAGAGTTATCTCTTTGCATATTTTCAAATGCAATAAAACAACCCCTTTTTTGTTCTTCGTTTCATCTTTAAAAGGCTGTAGCTCTGCATTCGCCTGCTCGCTGTCTGTGGAGTGCCTGTTTCCACAAATCTTTAATTACATTCTCAATTGAGAAATGTTTCTTTTTTTTTCAGAATGTTGAAACTTCAATTTCTTTGTTTATTTTTATTTCTCCAATAGAAGAATAACATCAAGGTATATTAAACAGTTATGCGTATTTACTTTTCTTCAGCTAGTTTCTACTCGGCAGTTTTAAATCTTTTTCTCTTTTATACATTTCAGTTGTTCCCATTTTGTCGCAGGCTATTCATTCTCATAGATATTGCTATTTTTTACATTACATATATTTTACACTGCACACTGATACCATGCTATTCTATAACATATAAACATATTATTTTATGTATGAAAAATAATAAAATTCTGTGCTATTTTTAAAAAAGGGCAAATCACCTGGAATGCTTGTGTATGACTCTTGAAAGAATAAATGTGTACATTGTTGGTGCTAAGAAAGGCAGGCACCTATTAGGTGCAAGTCCCACATAAACACACCTTTAACATTGTTCTTTCTTTTTGCTTTGGTTCAAATTCTTTGGAGAAACTTATACGGAAGTGTCCAAGGTCCTTTGGTCCCTCTGACTCACAGGTGATGAGTGCCCAGTAGTGTTCACTTCTGCCATCTTTCCTGTTTGAACAAATGGTCTTATGACCTTGAACTGGGCATGCCCAGAAGCACATCCTCCATCATTCTTTTCTTAACTATGACTTCAAACTAATCAGACTCACAGTATGCCTGATGCAACATGTTTCCCTTATTAATACGCACAAACTTTTATATTAGTTTCTCTTCTGCTGCTGTGATAAAATACCATGACCAAAGGCAACTTAAAAACTAGTTTCTTACCGCATCCGGTTCCAGAAGAAGAGCCCGCACTGGTGTGAAGGGCAGGGCAGCAGGAATAGGACTCAGGTAGAGCACAGACCTTAGCAGGGTTTCTGTTGCTGTGTCTGCACTACACTCAGGACTTCTGCCCTCTAGGCACCTACTAGAAAGCTCTGCTTACAGCATTCAACTGCTTTCCTATTAGAAATTTCCAGTCTTCCACAAGTCTCTGAACGCCCAACATGTTAACATTCTTCCCAGCAACACCTCACTTTCCTGGAACCCATTTAGATAGCTAGCGCTTTTCTGTTCATGCTAAAATGTCATAACTGTAGGCAACTCAAGGTAGGAAGGCCTTGTGCTATCTCATGGTTCCAGAGAGACAGTCTTCATGAAAGGAGAGGGATGGTGTGACAAATGTGTTAAAGGAGTGTGTTAGGGTAGGTGGAGGCCACTGGGGCAGGTTGAAGAGCAACCTTCTCCTCAAACCAAAGGTTTCCTTCACAGAGCTGCGTCTACAGCATGAGCATGACCCTCTAAAACAGTGGTCCCCCTTACAAGGTTGGATCTCAGCCTGAAGAGAGTAGGCATTACCTGCATCTCCCTGGACAGACTCAAGTGGCAGTCTGTGCCGTGACCTGAGCACTCTTTGTTTATGGTACCTGGTGCTCTTCCATGCTCTTTGTCACCAACCATGCTAAACTAAATCACGTGATGTAAAACTTCCCACCAAGCCTCCAAAATGTAAAAGAGGCTGATAATTCCTTTGTTCTGAAGATGATCTGGAATTTTTCTCTGACAAGGCTTCTCTGGCCTTCCCACCCCATCCCTGTCATTCTCTCTCTCTCTCTCTCTCTCTCTCTCTCTCTCTCTCTCTCTCTCTCTCTCTCTCTCTCTCTCTCCCCGCCCGGCCTCGAACGCAAAGCCTTGCTATGTTGCTTTAATATATTGTAATACNGAATTTTTCTCTGACAAGGCTTCTCTGGCCTTCCCCCCCCCTCCCTCTCTCTCTCTCTCTCTCTCTCTCTCTCTCTCTCTCTCTCTCTCTCTCTCTCTCTCTCTCTCTCTTTCTCTCCCCCCCCCCAGTTGATTTCCAAGCCTTGCTATGTTGCTTTAATATATTGTAATACTCCTTTCCAATGCTTACCACCTGAAGGTCCAATCATACTCTCAAAGCCACCTCTAATGAACCTTGTTTTCTGAAGAAAATGATGGGTCAACTTCCTTCCCTTTCATGGACCAACCACTGCTTTATTATTATTATTATTTTATATTTAACACCTATATGGTTACATTATATTGTAATTACCCCAAGTCCACAGTTTGCATTAGGGTTCCTCCACTTGTATAATATCACACAGAATAGTCTCACTGCCCTAATCACCCCCCGTGCTATTAGGGCTAGCCAACTCTCCCTGCCCCAATTCCTGACCACTGTTGATCATTGTATTGCTTCCTCCAGATTTTCTCATAGCTCCTTAGCTCATCTCTCTTTAGAGCTGAATAATATTCTGATGTTGGAGTCCCCTCTGTGTGCTGTGATTAGCATTGATGAGTAAAGAAACTGCTTTGGACCTATAACAAGGCAGAACTTAGGTAGGCAGGGAAAGCTAGGTGGAATGCTGGGAAAAAGAAGGCGGAGTCAGAGAGATGCCATGTAGCCCTGCTGGAGACAGATGCAGGGAACTTTAGCCAGTAAGCCACTGCCATGTGGCAATACATAGATTCATAAAAATGGGTTAAATTAATATGTAAGAGTTAACCAGTAAGAAGCTAGAGCTAATGGGCCAAGCAGTGATTTAATTGATACAGTTTCTGTGTGATTATTTTGGAGCTAAGCAGCCGGGACCAACAAGCAGCCTGCTGCTACAATATTCCAGTGGCAGCTGACATCATAGTTCATTTACTCTACTATGGTCATTTATCCTACTGAATGAAGATGCAAACTTCAAACTTTATTGCTTTAAGTCTTACTACTATGAATAAAGCCACGATAAAACTCTGCATATAAGTTTTAGTATAGCCTATTTGGTTTTTAAAATAGTTCTTAGAGACATAAACACATTTTGTTTAAATCTCAATAAACCACAAGAACTATTGTCTGGTTTCCTCTAGGAAAAAAAAAAAAACAGATCCAAGGTAGAGGAACTGTGAAGAATCCTTTTTGTTCTTTATTATTTATAACTGTGTCATTTTCATGTTTTCTATTCAGTGTGTATTCATAGTTGAACAATTAAAGAGTTAATTTAAGAAAAAACATTAAGATAAGAATAAAGACAGCTATCCCATGCAAAGCCGTGAAGTAAGCCTTACTTGTTCATATCCTATAGCAAATACTAATTCAGTATTTGATGTACTGATCTCAGTTGAGAAAATTCAATTGATCCTCATTGTTTACAGAGTCCATATTTGAAAAATTTGCCTACATGTTAAAACTTATTTATAACATCAAGATCAATATTACAGCCCTCCTGCCATCATTCACAGATGTTGGGCAAAATACCAAAAAAAAAAAGTGTGTCATTCAGTGCACACATTTCCAGCTCACATTAAACAAGGCAGAGTTCCATTTCCTTGCTTCAGCTCACACCATCTGTTTAATGACACATTTTTATGTTATTGTATTTTTTTCTTTCAGGTAAAGTCGGTCCCTGAACTGGCTCTGGCCCTACACTTATCCCCAAACACAGTACTAGTGAGCCCCTCTGGCTCTTAAGTTCAGTAAAGGCAAAAAAAACCCCGTAGGATTCCAAGTTCACTGGCTGCCAGGGCCACACAGCTGAGCACCTTAGTAAAATGCTGCCTCAGAATAAAACAGCACAAATGAGGGAGGAGCTCACGAGGCTCCACCCTTCCCTGAAGGATGATTGGCAGTTAATGATGACTAGGGATAGGATGTCACTTTTCCATGGTATGGCCACTGACCGTTGTCCACACCCCGGTAAATAGCCCCCAACCATGCTCCTGCAGGCACCATTAATTAAACTCAATAGGTCATATACAGAAGGACATGGAAGGAGGAGAGACTTGCTAGAAAAAATGGGGGGGGGGGATTCAGCCTGAAAAAGAAAGCAGATGGGAAATAGCAATAGTGGCTGAAAATGATGAAAATTCAATATACACATATGAAATTGTAGAGAGTATTCATAATGGGATTTTTAAAAAAAAAAAAAAAAGGTTTGGGATATAATTCAATGTTCCAGGACTTGCCTACTGGTTCAGCCCCTAAAAGAAAGAAAGACAGAAAGAAAGTGGACAGGGAAGAATAGAACAAGGAAGAAAAGGAGGGAAGGAGGGCAGGAGAGAGAAAGAGATAGAAGGGAGGACAAAGGAAAGGGGTAGAAGGGAGGGAGGAGATAGCTTGCCACCTCTGATTACAGTTACTATTCATGAAGGAGGTGTTGTACTAGGCACTATGCAAACCCATTCATCCACAGTATCGCTCTGAGCTGCCATTAAGTGTGAGTTGGATGCTAATATCTAAAGTCTTATTTACTCCTCCCTTTCGCTCCTCTGCAGTGGATATTCAATCTCCAGCTTCCCACGAGGAAACCCAGGCTGAGAGAGGGGTCAATACCTACAACAGTCACACAGACCAGAGTCAGAGCCCTTCCCACAGTCCCTAAGCTCACATCCTTGTCATTATACATGCCACCTCCATGGAAGAAGCACAGACCAAGCAAATATGTTCTTTCCCATGGTAATCTGTGGCTTTGGGCCCTGGGAAATGAAGCAGAATCTAAATAAAAGTAGAAGAAAAAAACACATGGGCTTAGTCTGGTGGTAGATTGATTCCCAATTTCTGAGAAACCGCCATATTGATTTCCATAGTAGCTGTACAAGTTTGCACTCCCATCCACAGTGGAGGAGTATTCCCCTTGCTCCACATCCTCACCAGCACCACTCTTGGGCATATACCCAAAGGATGCTCAATCCTACCACAAGGACACTTGCTCAATTACGATCAAAGCAGTTTTATTTGTAATAGTCAGAACCCGGAAACAACCTAGATGTCCCTCAACTGTAGAATGGATAAAGAAAATGTGATACATTTACACAATGGAGTATTGCTCAGCTGTTAAAAACAATGGCATCAGGAAATTTGAAGGTAAATGGATAAAACTAGAAAAAGATCATCCTGAGTGAGGTAACGCAGACCCAGAAAGACAAACATGGCTTATATGCACTCACAAGTGGATATTAGCTGTAAAGTAAAGGATAGCCATGATGCAATCTACAGACACAGAGGGACTAGGTAACAGGGAGGGCTCAACAGGGAATGGGCTGCTCAGATCTCCCTGGGAAGGGAAATAGAAGATATTTCATGGGTGGACTGGGGGCAGGTGGGGATGGGAACAGAACATATCAGTTTGGGGGAATGGAAGGAGAATAATACTGAAATATACATACAATATAACTGGAAATAATACAACTAGAAAGGGGGCGATTTTCAGGGTGAGGTAGAAACCTGGCACTAGGGAAACTCCCAGGAATCTACAAGGATTCCTAGCAATAGGGTAAGCATCCTGAGCAGGCTATCTCCTGTGACCAGACTACCAGTGGCGGGATTAGGACACCAACCCAGCCACATAACCACAGACCTACAGTCTGTCCTCCCTATGGGATGTACTGGGGTAAGGGTGGTATAGAGATTGAGGAGTGGCCCACTGATGACTGGTTTATCCTGAGATCCATGCCATGAGAGTTGGCCACCCCTGACTCTGCTGGAGCACCAGGACCCAGAGGCTGGATGACCCTGAAACCTAGGATAAAACCAAACACAACAGGAGAAAAATATATGTTAATATAATAGTCTAACGACATTCTGCTATACTCAGGTTGGTGCCTAGCCATTGTCATCAGAGAGGCGTCATCTAGCAACTGATTAAAACAGGTGCAGACCCACAGCCAAACATTAGGCAGAGCTCAGGGAATCCTGCTGAAGAGAGAGAGGAAGGATTTTAAAAGTCAGAGGGATCAAGGACACCACAAGAAAAGCCACAAAAACAACTAATCTGGGCTCACAGGAACTCATAGAGACTGAACCCCTATTAGCGAGAGCAGGGCAGTCTCAGACGCTTTTGCTGGCTTTCGGGACCCTATTCCTCATACTGCCTTAATACAAGCAGAGGTGTTTAGTCTTACTGCAACTCAATGCGCTATGTTTTGTTGATATCCGTGGGAGCCCTTTTCTGAATAAAAATGGAGGAGGAGTGGATTTAGGGGACAGAGGGGAGGTAGGGGGGAATGGACTGGAAAGAGAGGAGGGAGGGGAAACTGCAGTTGGAATGTAAAATAAGTGAATAATAATAATAATAAAACACAGGGCTTGTGGCGCACAACAATAAACCTGTCTCGGTAGCATGACAGGTGTATACAAGATGGCAAAAGAAGGCCCTGATGCTCATGTGAAGAAGCACCTGCCTCAGCTGGAGGAAGTGCAGCTGTTGTCAGGCTCTGCCCATAACACTCTCTCTCTCTCCCTCTCTCTCTCTCTTTCTCTCTCTCTCTCTCTCTCTCTCTCTCTCTCTCTCTCTCTCTCACACACACACACACACACACACACACACACACAAAGGAGCAGTATCCGAAGCCCTCTCAAGGGCGCTGTCCATTTTGCTCAATCTATACATGTGTGGGGAGCAGATACAGGCATCAGAGATGGTGGGCTCTGCCACATAGCCTGCTAGCTCTTTATCCCTCATATGACTCAGTGGCCTCAGAAGTCTCCAAAAAAACCAAGCCCTGGTTGCCTGTGAGACTAACCAGCAGCAGCATCACATCTGCCCTGACTGCTATTTCCGGGGACCCATCCCACAACCCCTGTGAACCCTCGTCCTTGTTTCAAGTTCTCCTTCTGGAGAAGCATTCTCAAAGCCATCCGCACATGTGGCAGCAGCAGGGAGACATTATCAACTACAGTTGGCTCCCATTCTGAGTCTCAAGTTGGCTTTGTCAAGACAACCATAGAAAAAAGGACATTACCCATTCTTTTCATTCTTCTTTAAGTCAGTTAACTTGTTGTCATATACATCTGGGTGTAGAGGGCAGCCAAGAAGAAACAGGAAGATTCCAGATCCAGCCTGAATGGCTTCTGTCTGATTCCCCAGTAGCTGGACTTGACTTGCAGCCCAGAGCATCCTACCTAACACAAGCTCCAAAGTACTTCAGAAAAGCAACTGACAAAGCCACCAGGACACTGCCCCTCACAAGTACATAATACATCCAGCATACCCACAGTGAAGCATCCATTGAAATGATGAATTATTGTTGAACTATTGTGTAACTGTTTTCTCTAAACTGAAGCACTCTCTCCTAGAGAAAGGAGAAGGTTTATAAACATGGGGAAGAAATGAAATATACAGGTTAACAAAACTTAGAAAGGCAAATTCCACAACCAATTCCCAGGGCTATATATAAAGTAAAGAGTTGTTGGAGATAGGAGCCTCTTCAGTAGAACTGCCTACACATTGGGCAGGCAGCTCCCAGGATGCAGCTTTTGTGAATCATCACTCGGGCTGAGGTGAGCTTTATTGTAGCAGGGCTGCTTGTTTGTTCCTGGCTGCCCAGAATCAAATAATCACACAGAAACCATATTGTTTGCAATTCTGTTTGGTCAATAGCTTAAGCATATTTCTGGCTAACTCATAAATTAACCCATCTCCATTAATCTGTGTATTGCCATGAGGCTGTGGCCTACCAGGTAAAATTCCAGCATCTGCCTCTGGCAGAGCTACATAGCTTCTTCTGACTCTGCCTTCTTCCAGCCAGGAACAAACAAGCAGCCCTTCTGTAACAAATTGGTGCCCTACATTGGACACCAACTATTGAATTAACATGGGTCAAAAAATACCAGACTAACTCTAAGACAAAACCAATTACACTCTTTTTTATTATAAGAGGCAAACTCATGAAACAGGAATGAGAAGTCCAAGCTCAGCCATGTAGCATGGGAACCACACAGAGAGACAGCGAACCATGGACCACCTAGCATTTTTCTCTGGGTACCCAAAAGGTCACACGTTCACTAGTTCCACCTCCTTTTTTAAATTTTATTTATTTATTTGTTTATTTATTAAAAATTTCTATCTTGTCCCCGCCACCACCTCCCATTTCCCTCCCCTTCCCTCGTCAGCCCGAAGAGCAATCAGGGTTCCCTGCCCTGTGGGAAGTCCAAGGACCTCCCACCTCCATCCAGGTCTAGTAAGGTGAGCATCCAAACTGCCTAGGCTCCCACAAAGCCAGTACGTGCAATAGGATCAAAAACCCATTGCCATTGTTCTTGAGTTCTCAGTAATCCTCATTGTCTGCTATGTTCAGCGAGTCTGGTTTTATCCCAGGCTTTTTAATTAGTGATCCTAGAGAAGCTAAATAAGAAGGAGAACCCAAAGAAAAACATATAGGCATCCTCCTGAATATTAACCTTCATCAGGTGATGAAAGGAGACAGAGACAGAGACAGAGACCCACATTGGAGCACCGGACAGAAATCTCAAGGTCCAAATCAGGAGCAGAAGGAGAGAGAGCATGAGCAAGGAACTTAGGATCGCGAGGGGTGCACCCACACACTGAGATAATGGGGATGTTCTATTGGGAACTCACCAAGGCCAGCTGGCCTGGGTCTGGTTCCACCTCTTAAAGTTTATTAGCTGACAAAGATTCCCCATCAGAGCGTTTGGGTGATGCCATTGTCTTTGAGTCAAACATGCTCCTCTAAATATCACTCCCGTCCCTGCTCCATAAGCAACCCCATTGAACTCCTTGGTTCAAGCTAAATGTGTAGGATTGTTCCTGTGATTTGTCATTGTTGCCCTCTCTGGGGTGAACAGACACTTTTCCTCATGTCTCCAAGAAAAGTTATGTGATATGCCCAGAAAAGAAAATACCAGAAGCTGGGTGCATTACAGTAGAACTTTCCCTCACTCACCTGTTTGGCCACTTTGACATTTAAAAAGCGTGATACAGGGGCCCAGCAAGGACCATTGACTGCTCCACAGCATGGCAAGGTGACAGAAAGTAAACCAGTTGTTCCATGCAGATCAGGCCACATGTTCAGGACAACCCCACATTACAACACCTGTAGGACCGTCTTGGATCCCTTACATCAGAAGACAGTGCCTCTGATGGCCTAATCTCCTCTCTCTGCCTCAACATGGCCATGCCAGGGAACAAGGTTCTGGGAATGAATTTCAGAATAGCAGACCATAGAAGGGGGGGGGGCAACAACAGAGAAGGGCGGCAACACAACAGCAAGTGACCTGGTGTGGAGATGATCAAATTCCTTATGTTTTTCTTGTGATTGCTCTGTGAACTTGAAATGAAGTCATGATGTAAATTCAGTCCCAAATGAGGTTCAACAGCATCAATCCTGCTGGTGAGACCTTGGCTCCCTCCTTCTCCCTCCCTCTCTCAGGCTGCCAGCACTCATGGGAGATGAGGACAAAGGAGGAAAGCCAAATGACAGGCTGGAGGGAACACAAAAGAAGGCAAAATTATTGATATAATCAGGGTGAAGAAATGCAATCATTTTATTTGGTCTGATGGCCCTTTCCCCCAAAATGATGTCCTTTGGAAGAAATCACCACAGGTAGTTTAAATGCTCCAATTTCAAAAATGACAACTCTGTGGCAAGCCCTGGTGCCTGCCTATAATCCCAGCATTTGGAGGCTGAGGTAAGACGAGGGCAATCTCAGGGTCTGCCTGGGCTATGTAATGAGACCCTGTCCCAAAATAACAGCAAGAATGGTAATTAATAAAACAATTAGCTGAGTTTTGGCAGCGTGCTGAGTACTACTCCAAATACTTCGTGTGTCAACCCAATCTTTCAACCCATTCAATTATTTAGTACATGATTTTAATCATTAGCGATGTATTTATAATGTAATTAATCCAATGATTTTATGGAAATTAATGACTATTAACCTATTAATAATTTTAATCCCTTTTAATGTGCTAATAAAAGTTAATATCTTAAACTCCCAGTAGTTAATCAGTTACAAAAATGAAGCCTCATGATTTCTTTAAATTTTGTTACTGACACTAAGTGACAAACATTTAAGAATTTTTTAACTTGTGCCGCCAGTTAGTGTATGTTATCTCATGATTAAGTTCATGCATCTAAGACCTTAGGAGAATGTCACTACAATTACCCCACACACAGAGATCTAGAGGTTTGTTCACGCTCACAGGAAAAAGAACAACAGAGTTGGACTCAAGCTTGGGAGGGGTGGGTGGGGCCACTAATTTGAGGTCATCCTCCCAAACGTCTACAATTTAAAGTCAGCCATGAGATACTTTCTTTGAAAACGGAAAAATAAACCAAACCCCAAATCAGTTCCACGGGGCTCTAGGCCATCAAAAGGCTGACTGCCAAAAGCAGCTTATAACCTGGGGTAGGGGGAAGAGGGTCAAGCAGTCTTGGACTGCATCAAAACAGATATGGGGTCAGACACAGAACCCAGATCTCAGAGAAACAAAAATAAATTGGCAAAGATGGAACCAGACCTTGTTTCCCAGGAAACTCAATCTAGAAGTTTCCCTAGCCCAGAAACCCAAAGCTCAGATATCTGGGACTCCAGAGGGCAGCTAATTTAAATGTTTTCTACCAGAATCCTTACCCTCCTGTTGCAGGCATTTAGAATCAGCTTCAAAAACCCTTTAATCTTTCTGGTTTTTAGGAACTTTCCAGTGAGAGGTATCCAACGTCTTTTCTATTGAAAGTGATCCAAGTTGGTTGAGCCTTAGCAAACCTCAGAGGTTCCTGCCGCGGAAGATTAAAGCCTGGTTTGTGAACTTCTCTCACAAGCCCTCAGAACAAGGAAGTGATGCTGAGAAAGCTTACCTCATGGAGGATGGATCTTCCCTCACAAAGTAAGGTACTGTTGGCTTTCCCTCCTCTCTGCTGGAGCTCACATTGCTTGCTCATTGGCTCCACTCTTACAAACAAGTTTATTATCTAACTCCCTGTTCGAGTAGTTCTCAGCCCCATCTCTGCTGCTGTGTGCTGTGTCCTCATGTCCTCACTCCCTCTCCACTCACCACCAAAGCGGGCGGAGCTGGAAAGATGGCTGACTCAGTTGGCGTGCTTGCTGTGGAAGCATGAGAGCCTGACTTCTATCCCCATCCCTGGAACCCGTGTGAAAAGTCTGGGTGTGGTAATGTGCCCTTGTAATCCCAGCACTGTGGATGGAAGACAAGAGAATTCCTGGGGCTCATTGTCCAGTCAGCGAGAGACCTTATTTCAAGCAGCAACATATATGGGTTCTGAGGGATAATATCCATGATTGCCCTCTGGCCTCCACAAACATGTAATCTCACTTCCACACAGAAGCATCTGTACACATGCATACACATACCTGAATACAAAGACACTCTCACATACACATGAATCTATACACACACACACACACACCTGTACACAGGCACACACCAACATACAAACACACACACTCCTTCATGTACACACATTCACACACACACACACACACACACACACCCCTAAGATTTTTAAAGAACACATGTCTCAAAGACATTTTTACCCCATAAAACTTCTACCCTTCTGAGCCGGGCAGTGGGGGCACATGCCTTTAATCCCAGCACTCAGGAGGCAGAAGCATGGGGATCTCTGTGAGTTCAAGGCCATCCTGATCTACAAGAACTAGTCCTGGGCAGCTAGGGCTGTAACACAGAGAAATCCTGTTTTGAAAAAATAATAATATGGGAGGTCCTTCTGTCTATGTGTTGTTTTTATCGGTTAATGAATAAAGTAACTCTCTTGAGCCTGTGATAGGGTAGATCAGGGGAAACTAAACTGAATGTTGGAAGAAAGAAGGTGGAGTGAAAGAAACGCCATGTATTCCACTCCGGAGACAGAAGCTAGAACTTTAGCTGGTAAGCCACAACCACATGGCCATACACAGATTAATAGAAATGGGTTAAATTAATTTGTAAGAGTTAGCCAATAAGAAGCTAGAGCTTATGGGCCAAGCAGTGATTTAAATAATACAGTTTTCTGTGTGGTTATTTTGGTTCTGGGCAGCTGGGACGAACAAGGGGCTCCTTGCAATAACAAAAAGAAGGAAAGAAGGAAGGAAGGAAGGAAGGAAGGAAGGAAGGAAGGAAGGAAGGAAGGAAGGAAGGAAGGAAGGAAACTTTTCCAGCTTCTGGATGCAAAAACTGAGACTTGATGGTGATCAGCACAATCGAGAGACAACAGGGAGCTCCCTGACATCCTCTGTGAGCCTGGCTTGTGTTACTTTTACCTAGAACTCCTGCTCACATGTCAGGGTCAGGACAAAGGTGAGGGGACCAAGTATCTAAGCACAAGATTTGAGGAGACCCTCACTCTGGGGATGGTGGTTGTCTCCTGAGACATTTCACTCTGCCCTTTTAGGTTCAACTTTGACAAAACAGTCAAAGTCCACCTTTAGCACCTCCCCCAGGCCCTCTTTAACCATCTCAGCACCTCCCCCAGACCCTCCTTCCTCAGCACCTCCCCCAAGCCCTCCTTAACCATCTCAGCACCTCCCCCAAGTCCTCCTTAACTATCTCAGTGCCTCCCCCAGGCTTTCATTAGCCATCTTCTCAGTTGTCCACAGAACATTTTAGAGGTCAAGCCTTTTATCATTGCTCTGTTTAATATTAGGACAAAATACCTGACACAAGCATTTTAAGAATAGAAAGACATTTGGTTCATGGTTTCAGAGGTTTTCCTTCCATCATGGCAGGGAAGGAATACAGTGGAAGAACTCAGTGAGTGGCTAGGGACTGTCACAGTGTTAGTATCACCATGCACCAGGACGTAGAGACAGGAAGATGGCTAGTGGTAGCTGTAACCTCCAAAGGTCTACTCCTAGTGACCTGCTTTCTCCAAGTAGGTTTTTAAAGTTCTACAGTCTCACAAAACAATGTCACCAAATGGAGGGAGAAAAAACCTTCAAAACATGGGCCTGGAGGGGATATGTCATATTCAAACATAATTTGATCTTACCATGACTGACACTCCCATCCCATGGCTCTCAAGTGCACTGAAATGGAAGCCACCTCCCTGCAGAACTCAGAGAAGCCTTTCAAATCACACAGCCACTTAACCCATCCAGTTCTTCGCAGCGAACTTTCACGAACCTTATCCACTGTCCAGTTGTTGCCCCTCTTTCTCGAACAGTCCCCCACTCTTCTTCAAGCTAATTCCAACTCAGGTTTCAGATTTCAGCACAGTAGATTGGGAGAGAGGGTGAATTTTAGTTATAACCAGGTGTTGAACCCAACACCTTCATCTACTACCCTATCCTTGAGAGGGTTGCCCGCCATCTCCTTGTGTATGATGGGAAGAGGTCAACACTATGGATTAACAGCTAGTGGGGTGAAGTGTGAGGTACAACCACTGCAGACAGGCACCTGCCATGGCTAGCTCTGTGTGGTTGGGTACTGTGATGTTACTTTCCCAGGGCTCCCTGTGGAGCCCTCAGTTCTGAGGGAGAAGTCCACGGCCATTCCTGATGCACCTGTTCTTTGTGTCTTTGCATGTGTGGAGGCCAAAGGTCAACTTTGGGTTTCCTTCCTCAGAGTTATCCTTCACTTTTTTTTTCTTTTTTTGAGACAAGGTCTCTCACCGGGTTGGAGTTAGATCATCAATGCAACTAGACGAGCTGGCCAGGGAGCACCAGGATCTTCCCATCCCTGTCTCCACAGGGCTGAAACCACAAAAACATACCACCTTGTCAGCTTTTTATCTGGTCTACGTGGGTACTAGGATAGGAACTCAAGTCTTCGGGCTTGTGCAACAAGCCCTTCCCCACCTGAGCCACTATCCCAGTTCATACCTGTTCCAAATTCTTTCTCATACGATCCTGATCTTCAGTCTGTCTTCCCTCTGGGCTGCAAGCTGGAAACAGAGCCTATGTCTGTCGATCAGTTACCATCCTGCTACTATATGGCCTGGCATACAGTAGGTGACCAATAAATACGCTTGCATGTGCCACTGAAGCAAGCGCTATGGCCACAGAGACACCTTCATCTCTGAGACAAGCAACACTGAGATTAGAAGGAAGTGGGCTACGAGCAGACTACACACCAAACCTAAAACTTCAACCTGTGTCAGATATCAACTCGTCCTAATCCACTATGAAACAGGAGAGACAAAGAGAAGCAATGAGGTGGCAGGAAAGAGGTTTCAAACACCAGGCTAGGGACTGGGCCAATCGGATTGCTCAGTAGGTAGGAGACTCATAAGGGTTTGAGTTCAAATCCCCAGCAACCACATAAAAAGTGTGAAACCCAGGTACTGTAGGAGCTGAGACAGGAGAATCCCTGGGACTTAGTGGCTGCCAGCCTAGCTCAAGGTTCATATGAACCCTTTTCTCCAGGGAAAAAGATAGAAAGTGATGACACACACACTATCCTCCTCTGACTTCCACATGCATACAGCTGTGCGCATTTGCATGCAATCATATGTGCACACACACACAAAATTAATAAGCAATAAAAATAAAAAATCTCGAAGCCACCTTTTTTCTATTTTATTTGTAGGGGAGTCACAAACCTGCACGGCACATATATGGAGGTCAGAGGGCAGCTTGCAGGAGTTGGCTCTCACCTTCCACACGTTGGTTCTGGGAACTGAACTCAGACAGCAGGTTTGGCTGCAAGCCCCTTTACTGCTGAGCTATCTCGCAGGTCAATAAGTCACCATTGGTTTTTGGTTTTTATCCTGAAACAACAAAAAGCACTTTGTCACTCTCAATCATACAGTTTAAAGAGCAAACCCTCTTGACTCAAAAGTGCCACATTTGAATCACACAGCCTCACCGCTTGCTACCTGGGAGGCCTTGAGAAGTGATTATAGTTCCTTGAGCAGAAAGTGTCTTCCCTCTCGTGGGGGTGGGAAGGTGGGGGGCGCTAACAGTCCTGCTCAGGGGGCTGTCTGTACAAAGGAAGTGAGAAACCCCCCTCAGCCATCCTAACACGTGTCTACCAGAGGGAAATAGGAAGCACACTGTCATTGTTGGTGTTATTATTGCCCCGTGCTGGACTAGTCTACTAGCCCTTTCGCCCTCGAATTTCCTCTAGGGGTCTGCATTTTTCTTTTTACTGCTTCAATCTAAAGTGTATCAGAGAAGGACAAAAAAAAAAAGCTAACGCTTTGTATCCAGAAGAGAAATGGAAGAATTACCAATATGCAATTGCCACGCAGGCGAAACCCAAGACACACTCTTCCTCCCTTCCTCAATCCCCTTTCTCCTCCTCCCTCCCCCACCCTGTTTTTCAATAAGTAGACTTAGCTAGATTCTAAGCCTCTGACTCTTAGAATGACCTGGGCCTCTTGGCCCCGTTACCACCCTACAGGAATAGTTCTGTCTTTTGTGATGGATTCTGAGCATGTTAAAGACAGTTGTTCTGACCTTTCGGGATGTTCTTTCTTCTTTTTTAGTATGTAGTATTGTTTACCTAAGGCAAAAAAAAAAAAAAGGTATAAAAGAGAGAATAATAAATAGGTCTTACCTTTTGTACCACCCCTCATTGATTGTCGGTAGGTGCCCAGAGCCTTGTCTTAGGAAGGATTCTGCTGTAGCTTTTGGGTTGAGTGGGAAAGCACACATTGATTGATTAGTAATGTCTTCCCCGCATGTGTAGGTGGGAAGGTCAGAACAGACCATCTCTGGATTAATAGCACTTTTCCCAGAGGTCTAGAAGGGTCTATCTCCTTTCAAATTTCCATGCTGCCTGTTTCTCTCTGCCTCGCCTTCCTGTCGGATTCTACTGCCGAATGGAAGTTCTAAATGAAGTTATTATTAGTTTGAACTGGCTTTATTTTCCACCTGAGATGCAGAAAGCTTTGAGGATGGCTCACAGAAAAAGAAACCCTTCCCAGTAACGTTTACACAGGGACAGTACTGTTCCTAATGATGCTGACACTCACCACTGCCAGACAGAGCTCCCCTTTCAAAACAGAGTGATTTAAGTCATCACATTCACAGTGGGGGGGATAACTGAGTCTTGGGGTGCAGAAGTCCAGTGGTAGCACCTCTTAACCTAGGCAAGGTGGGTGTAGCTCCTGACATTGGGCAGTAGATTAAAACCCATCGTCAGGATACGCTGAACAGAGACCCTTGGTATTGCTGACTGTACTGAGCCCGGACAAGAGTCAGGCAGCAGTTTGCTGGGTTTCTACTGGGAATTTGCTGCTTGGACTATGATCCCAAAGGGCAGGAAGGTTTTAAAAAGTTTCAAGTCATTTGAATCCATAGTTTGAGAACTCTTCGGACTTTCTCTAGTACTCTAGATAGTATCCTCTCTCTCAAAGGACCACTGAAAGCCCTAAGGCTACAACACTCAATTAGGGGCAATTAAAATCACCTGGGTAGTCCAAAGCACTTGAGAGGGGCAACTAACCACCGAGATCCTAATTTAAATGGACTGGCTGAGTTCTCTGTATCAGAGGACGTCATTCACAAGCCCTCCGAGTCAGTCTAATGGGAAATGAGAGCTGAGACCCACGGCCCAGGGGCTGAGGGTGCCACCCCAGGACTCTTGGAAATCTAGACACCAAAATCATATGCAAAGCAACCTCTGCATAAGATCAGTGACTCCTGAAGGTCAGTCCCATGGGCCTCAGGGCTTTCCCGAGGCTGGCAGCAGGTGAGGCTTCTACTGTCCCTGTCCAAGAGACAGTAGTGGGATCCTGGAGGGCTGGGAGAGCTGTCCCAGTTACAAATGTGAATAGTTTGTTCCCCTGAACACTGTGACTATGTAGCAGAAATTTCAGACCCCTGAGGAAGAATCCCCAAACAGCTTGAACATCGTTGAACCAGAGGGCAAAGCTGGTTCACCCATTAATTGCAGAACAGTTCCTCGCCTGATAGGGTGAGGTAAGGACTTGAATACAGGCAGGGCTGGCTGTGCAACAAGAGACTAACAAAGCGCTCACCTTTGCGGCTGATCCAGCTACACCCGCACATCCTAAAGCAAACGGCAGCTATCCGCACAAAGATAAATGCGTGGAGACATTAAAGCAACAACGAACGTACGTGGAAAAGCAAAAGTAGCCTTTGTACTTATCTCAGCATGAGTAGTGTTACAGTATTCGTGCAGTGAAATAGCATGCAGCCATTATAAAGCATCCCGTGCTGGAGGCTAGTGAGACGGCTCATGCCATAAAGATGCCTGTCACCATGCCTGACGACCTGAGTCCAGTCTCTGGGACCCACACGGTAGAAGGAGAGACCCAACTCCCAAAGGTTCTACTTGGACCTCCACATATGCATAATAGCACATTAAATAAATAAATAATGTTGTAAAAATATCTTTAAATATCCTGAACTTGTTCTTTTAAAAATTATTTTTGGGCTTTTCTTTAAGTTAGATAGTTTTCATGCAATATATTCTAATTGTGGTTGCCCCTCCCTCAACTCCCCCCCGTTCTTCCTCCCCTCCCCTCCCATCTAGATTCACCCCTTTCTGTGTCTCCTTAGAAAACAAACAGGCATCTAAGGAATAATAATAAAATAAAAACAAGCAAATAGAAGTTAAAAAAAAAAACTAGCAGAAGGAAAAAGAGCCAAAGAAGAAGCACAAGAAACATATAGATGCAGACACACACCCCTGAACTGGAAAACATTATATATTTGCAAAGGACCCATAAGGTTAAAAATAACGTCCCTGAACTAACATTAGGAGACGAAAAAACCTCCAAGGATTTCGTTGAGTTTGTTTTATGCTGGCCATCTATCGCTGAGCGTGGGGCCTGCCCTTACGAGTGTTTTGTTTCCCCAATGGGACTCTCTCAGAGAAAGCTAATTTTTCATTTGCAAGTGGTTATTGATCGGAGACAGCTTCTGGGTTAGGGATGGGGACGTGTGTCCGCTTCTCCTTTCAGTTCTAGGGCCTCATCTGGTGCAGACCCTGTGCAGACCTGTGCAGGCACCGTGCTGGCCCTGTGCAAGCCACCTCAGTCTTCGTGAGTTCATGAGTGCATCCGTCCCGCTGTGTCTAGAAGGCCTTGTTTCCTTGCTGTACTCCCTGGGCTTTGACTCTGACAGTCTTTTTGCCTCTTCTTCCACAGGGTTCTCTGAGCCCTGGGGGGAAGGATTTGATTAAGGGCTCTGTGTCCCAAGGTTTCTCACTCTCTGAACACTGTCCAGTTGTGGGTCTCTGTTCCCATCTGCTGCAAGGGGAAGCTTCTCTAATGATTCTGAGTGAGACGCTGATCCACATGTATAGCAGGATGTTGTTAAGAGTTGTCTTATTGCTCTATTCCTTTAGCAGTATTGGTCCTTCCCCTGCCCTCTCTGGTCCCCATGAGCAGTGTTGGACATGTGTTCCATCTCATGAAATAGGCCTTGATTCAAATCGAATCCTGGTTGGCTATTCCCACAAGCTTTGGGCTACTGTTGCATCAATGTATACTGCAGTCAGGTCAGTATTGTAGATGGAACATTTTGTAGCTGGGCTGCTGCGTCCTTTTCTCCTTTGGTAGCAGAGCACCTTCCTGTGTCATGAACACTAGAACAGGGGTGGAGGCTCTAGGCAGGCACTAGCTGGACTTTTTCGTGTTTAGTGAGTTCTGTAGGTGTTGTCTTCAGCAACAGGGCCAGAGTCACATGTATTGATCGCATGCAACATGTTGCTTTGATGCACATACATATCATGAAATTGTAACTTTTAGCTAATTAGCATACTTATCTCCATACAAAGTAGCCATTTTGTGGTAGCATGCACTTTCCTGATGTTCCTGAGAACTTGATGTATCATCAGTAATCACAGCCACTGCTGTACAATGCATGACTTGAAATCCTTCTCCTAACCTTAGTTATGGGTGCTTAGATCAGCATCTCATCATCCCTTCCCCCACCACCACCGTAGCCTCTATAACCAGTCATTATACACTCCGGCCTGGCTTTTGAAATCACATATTGGTTTTGCTTCTTATTGCTATGATAAAGACCGTGACCAAAAGCAACCTGGAGAGGCTTGCATGTCTCAGTCACAGTCCATCAGTGAAGGCACTCAAGGTAGGAACCTGGAGGCAGGAACTGATGCAGAGTCCATGGCTTGCTCAGCCTGCTTTCTTACACACTCCCGGACTGCCTGTCTGGGGGAGGCACCACCCACAGTTGGCTGGGCCTCCCACATCAATCCTTAACCGAGACAATTCAGTTCAGCTAACCTACAAGGCAATCCTGGGGGCAATTCCTCAACTGAAATTCCCTCCTCCCAGACATGTCTAGGTTTCTGTCAGAGTGACAGAAACTGACTAGCTTATATCACCTGGTTTTTGTTTGTTTGTTGTTTTTGTTTTGTCTTGTCTTGTTTTAAATTCACCTTACGAGAGGGCTTATTTACTAGTGGGTTCCGTGCCTGCTTTATTTCACTTAACTTCGGTACACATGACAAGATGTTTCTTTATGAAAGCCGATGCATTCCATTATGCAGACACACCATGTTCACGCCACTCGTTCACCCACTGTGTGACATGTGGGCGTCATAGCTAGCCTGCTTCCACTAGGGCTACAGAAAACACGCAGTGCAGACCCCTCTCCAACACACTGATCTGATTTCCTTAGCTATGTGGTCAGTATCAGGGCGCTGAGGGCACATGCTACCTCCGCTTTTAACTGTGTAACAGCACACATCCTGTTGGGAGCAGTGAGACCCCAGATCCTGAATTTTTTGTAATCCCCTGATCTGAGTGCCTACAGCTGCTCTGAGCAGGAGACAGACCTTCAGGAGTTCTGATGGCAGGAGAGTGGTTTCTGTGGGTTTGGCTGGGGCGTGGCTATCTCTATATAATCTGCCCCTGAACACAATAAAGAGGGCATTCTTGGGGAATTCAAGGATGGCCCCTGTCGCTATCTTTCTGTCTCTGTGTGTTTGTGTATTTTAACCTCCAGCCCCTTGCCCGAAGCTCGATAACTGGGTGCCAGCACCCAGAGCACAGACACGGGGGGTGCGGTGCGTGGCACATACTGTTTTCCTAACAACTGTATTCCTGCTCTTAGGGCACCGGGATTCTTATTTCTCTACACCTTTCCCAAGCTTTGCCTCCTGTCTTTCTGACAGTATCCACCCTGACAGGAGGAAGGTGGCACCTCACTGTTGTTTTGAGTTGTGTTTCCCTGAAGATCATAGATGTATGACGTTTTTATCACACACCCATGAATAACTTGTATCTCTTCTTCTTTTTTTAAAAAAATAATCTCTTAATATTTTTCAAACAGATAATAAGCACACCCAACATGAATAGTGGAAGGGTAGCAAAGGATCTATCTCCCTCAAAGACACACATCCTTTACCAATCCTTAGCATGCAGCTGTGGGTTCAGACTACATATGCCTTCTGCTTGTTATCTAATCTGCAAAAGAGCAATCACACATAAACTACAGCAGACTGACAACCAAAGACTGGCTAGAAGATCATAATATTAAATTATAAATTGTCGATGCTTTGAAAAATGTTTGTTTTTCTTTGCCGGTGCCTAGGTTTCCATTGGCTCATATGTTTTCTTGCCATCAAGTCCCCCAAGTTCCCTCAATACCCAGGCTATCAACCACTAAAGATGTGTAGCTGGAAACACTTCCTCCCTTCCTGCAGGCCAGCTCTTAAGACTTTTCCTTTTCAGTGCAGGCGCTGGTTAGTTAGAGGTAATTTTAATGGTCTGGCTTTGGTTTTCCTGTACTTTTTGAGGTCATCTCCCCAATCATCATCAAGACCAATGTTGCAGAGTTCTTGTTGTTGTTTGGGGTTTTGTTTGTTTGTTTTTGTTTTTTTGAGATAGAGCTTCTCTGTAGCTTTGGAGCCTGTCTTGGAACTAGCACTTATAAACCATGCTGGCCTTGAACTCACAAAGATCTGCCTGTCTCTTCCTCCCGAGTGCTGGTATTAAAGGCATGAACCGCCACCACCACCAGCTCCAATAACTTTTTAAAGATTTATTTTTATTATTTTAAATTATGTATCAGTGTGTCTGTGTGGGGGTATGCGTATGTGTGAGTGCAGTTATTTGAAGAGTTCAGAAGAAGGCCTCAGATCCCTGGGCGTTTGTAAGCCACCAGATGTGAGCGCTGGGAACCAAACCTGGTCTTCTGCTAGAGCTGTAAGCGCCTTTGCTGAGTCATCTCTTGAGCCCCATAATAATATTATTAAGATTTTAGGGTTGTTTATGTATAAGATTGTGTCATATGCAAGCAAAGTCAATTTCATTTTCCCTTTATAGTTTGGTTATCCTTTTTTAAAAAATATCATAGAAAAAATATTTTCAACCTATGTATAAATAAAAGTTACAAAATCAGATTTAGTATGGTTTTTGCTAATTTGTTCTTTATTTTTTTTTTTATGTACTGCTGAAATGCTCTCTGAGCAGAGAAAAGATGGTGGTGGCAAATGGGTAGAGCAGATTTGGTGATGGCTCATGAAGAAAAGTTGCATTTACCTTTAATCTTTGGCTTTTAATTATCTGCATTTCTTCTACAGTAAATATGGCTTTACTCAACAACCAAAGCTCAAAAGGAATCGATGCCAAGCTGGCAGGGCTTCCTGTGAAGTGTGAAGACAAATCCTACCTCGGGGCCACAAGCAAGCCCCGGAGAGCCCTCCAGAGACTCCGCCTAAGACGGAGCTGTGAGTCTCAGCTGTGCATCTGTCAGACTCCCAACGTCTTTATCCCACACAGGAAACATCTTGATGCTGCTGAGGAATCCGTGTCCCATGGACCATGCTGCCCTTCTTTGTCCTCTCCCTGTCCCCTTTCTCTCATTCCTCATTGGTGATGAACTGCTTTGGGGTAGTTCACTTCCTCGTTGTGAAGATGGTTTGCAGCCTTGTGTAATTCTTGGGTTTTCACATTCTCATTCAGTTTTAGCAGATTTTCAGTTTCCCAGACCCCGATTCTCACGCACTGCCATGGTAGTGTTTTCTGGCCTGAACTCCTTCAAGCCCCCTGGATGCTAATCTCAATGGTCCCTCTTTGATGCCTCTGAGCATGACCTAGAAGAGCTTCCTAAAGTGATGCAGGATTCTATGTCCAGGGAAATTATTCTGTTGGTCTTTGGTAGAGTGAGGTGTGGCTTGCTTAAGATCCCTGAGGTCCTGGGTTCCATCCCCAGCATTTCGCAAACTTGGATGCTATGGTGCATACCTATATCCCCAGCATGTATAAGAAGGCAAGAGGATCAGAAGTTCAAGATCATCCTCAGCTATCTAAAGAGTCCCATCTGGGTTTCTTGAGGCCCTGCGTAAAAAAACAAAATCCAAATCCACTTTAGCCTGTTGTTCCATATGCTGCCCTGAAGTAGCAGCTACCGGCTGAGCTGAGGATTCCCTCTGGCTTACACTTTATGTACTTGGGGCACTGGGCAGTGAGCAAGTGCAATGTTGCAAGTTAACTCTTGCTGTCCTTCCAAGACATAGCTGCACTAGGAAGCTGTGCCAGCCATAAAGTTCCCCTTGACTTCTCCCTGAATGGATACATGTATTTTTCTTGCTAATGTAGAACTTCCTAGTGCCCTCTCAAACTGTCTCCCACGAGCATCTTGGCAAAGCTGACCAGCATCCACCCTGTTGACTCTCACCAAGTTCAAACCTATCTTCCTCTATTGCCTGGAACAGCACCACAACCTCCTAGCCAGTCCCTGCCTCCTTCTTTCCCCAGGCAAGGATTTCCTGTGCTCCCTGCTTCAGGGATCATTCTAGACTCAGCTTCCCCAGACTGTCATTCCTCAGAATAAAAGTCTTCGGTAGTCCCCAAGTGCGTGACCCACAACACTGCCCATGAGTGTGACGAGTGAAAAATGCATTCTGATGGCTGCTTCACTTTCAGTGTGGCCCATCCCCTTGAATTTAAGCCCCAGCTCAGTCTCCCAAGTCACGAGTCAGTGGTATGAAAAGCATGGAAACTTAATCGCCTACGGTATTTAGAGGAAGGGCCCTTGAAAGTGATTAGATCTAAAGATGCCGGGGTTGTGCTCCCGTGATTGATTTCTGGAGGCCTTATAAGAACAAGGAGAGAGCAGAGGCGCGTGGACACGCACACTCCTGACTCTTAACTCGAGAGGCTGTGAGCAGCCTTCACTCTGTCGGCAGCAAAGCCAGCACCCACACCGTGCACTGGCAACCTCACAGTCACGAGCTAAATAAATCTCTTTTGTTTATACAACAAGCCATCCCGTAGTATTTTATTATGCCATTGAAAACCTGACTCGTATGATGTTTATGCATATTTTTTTAGTTTTTACTGTGTGGCAGGCAATAGAGTATGAGCACGTGATGAACACAGCCTTCTTCAGATGTTTATGATGGTGTTATGATGCTGAACTTTATGATTGTTGCTATAACGGGGAAGAGAGATACTGATGCAAAGAAAGAAGTTATGTTCATCTCAAAACTCTGGATCCTGTAAATGGGACTTTGGGAGAAAGGGATCTCTGCAGGTGGAATAAAGTTGACCTGGCCGTGAGGTCCCTGGGTTACCCAGGTGCATCCTTGCTCTAATGCTGATGTTTCACAGAGGACAGACAAACAGACAAGAAGGGAGGCCGTGTGAAGACAGAGGTGGAAGGTGCAGGGACACGGCCCCATGCCCAGGAAGGCAACTTCGACAATTCCGAGGAGCAGCAGAGGCAAGGGAGGACCCTGTAGAAACCCCAGAGAGAATGCAGCCCTGCGCCATGCCTTGATTGCAGACTTGGCCTTTCACACCCTGAGAGCACAAACTGTAGTGTCTTCAAGTCACTGTGGCTTTTCTGTTGCAGCTGCCACTGCATTCTGACACGGATTTAAATGCAAGTATGATGCAAGGTAGAAAAGTGTAAAATCATGGGAACATGGTATGGTGGTTTGAGTGAGAATGGGCTCATATATTTTAATCCTTGGCTCATATATTTGGATTCTTCAATGGAATTGTTTGGAAAGGATTAGGGGGTGTAGCCTTATTGTGGGAGTTATGTCACTGGAGGGCAGACTTTGATATTTCAAAATCCCAATCGCAAATAACTCTCATGACCTTGTACTTATGGATCAAGATGTAAGCTCTCAGCTACTGTTCCAGCACCATGCCCGTCTGCTTGCTGCCATGCTTCCCTCCCCCGACACCCCAATAATGGTCATAAACTCTAATTTTCTGAAACTGTAATCCCAATAAACCCTTTCTTCTATACGTTGCCTTATAGTGTCTCTACACAGCAATAGAAAAGTAACTAAGACATATGAACTAACACACTAAGACACAACAGCCAAGAAGAAAAACCTTTGCACAACCAATACCTTCTGTGAAGGCTGTTAGCATAGACGGGACATTCTTTTTACACATAGGTTTTTGGGTTTGTTTCAGTTTTGTTGTTTTGAGGAATATTTGTTTTTTCGTTTTTGGAAAGGTTCTCACTGTGTTATCCTCCCTGGCCCGGAACTTACTCTGTAGATCAGACTTGCCTCAAACTCATAGAGATCCATCTGTCTCTGTTTTCCAGGTTCTAGGGTTAAAGGCATGGACACTACAATGGTATACAAGTGTTTTATATTAAAATAGCAGTAAAGCAGGCTTAGGGGCGGATTCTGTGACCTTGTAGGTCCTTATTCTTCTCCCTGGCATTGTCTAGGAACCACAAGCCTGTTAACTTTCTTTACAGTGGAGATACCCTGCCCTCCCGCATACTCTTGATCTAGACGTCTCTTTTATCTAGTAAACTCCTGTCAGGGGCCCTCAGGAGCCCCCCTGTGATCTCATTCGCCTCTTTAGCCCTTCTCTGACACTGATAGCTTTGTTCTCCAAATCCTATATATGACTATATAGAAGATAGCGGCCTGTGACCTGCCTTGAGAAGCCCGCCCCAATGTTCTTACTTTCTTCCGAGGCTCCTCTTAAGCCCTGTTCTTAAAATCCATATTAGCACATCTTTAATAGGTTCCAGTTCTTTTCCATACAACTCAGCTTGAAATCCATTTTCATGTTAAAGTCAAAGATCCAGTTTTGTAAGAACCGGGGTCCCTAGAAGGTTACGGGAACTCTCGGCTGCCGGGGGTGACAGGGTGGGGCTGTGCCTCCATGTTTGCCAGTGTTACAGAGACAGAGCTAGATGGAGACGCTGACCCAGACACTCAGCAATTACTATAAGCTGAGCTATGGGCAAGTATTTTTAGTCTCTGCAACACCTCGCTCCAGTTTTAGGTGCACATAGCTCATTTAACACTCCCAGACACCTCCAAAAATTAAAAGTATACAGGAGCCTCTCCATGACCATTGCTTCCAGCATGTACCCAGCAAATTCCCAGAGAAGGAATTAGGGGAAGCCCAGAACCTGGACAAGGAGAAGAGTCTGGAGCCCACAGCAATCCCAAGGCTCTGAAAGGCCGGCATTCCCCAAGTCTTCCTGGCGGGGAGCCATTCAGTAAACACAAGGACTCTACTTTCCAGCCCAGCTTGGTGAGGGCTTTAATGACTATGGGAACAGAGCCTGTTCCATGGTCTGATGAATTGTCCTTCCTGCCTGGCTTTCACAGGAGTCATCCGGGGTCAGTCAACAAGATGACAGGGCTAGATGGCTGACTCCCCAGCAGGGACGCCCGTGTTTGTCTGAGCAAGATGACACAGGCAAATATTGCTACTGGGTCAGCTGCACTGAAGTGGGAACTGGCTGGGGAGCTAACGAGCCTGTAAATTGGAAAGGAATTAGACTATCAGATGGCAGAGGCAGGACACAACACAGCCACCCACTGGAGTCCCTGCCATAACTCAGGGAAAGCAGAGCATTTTCCCCGGGACGAGGTCATCTGAAGAGCACAGCAAATCAGGATGCTCATTTAGAGGGGGGATTTATGGCTCTATTAGCAGAGAGCCCCAGGAGGCTGACTCTCACGGAATGGAGAGGACACATTGCCTGTCTTTCAACCTTCAAAGAAGGGCTCGCTTGGTGAGAAGATCCTTCTGCTACACTCAAGGTGAGCTCAGTAAAGCTAGCCCAGGGGCAGTCTGTGCGGTGCCCCAGAGTCCTGTAGAGTACAGTAAGGAGGAGGCAGGCTAAGCTGATTCTCTCCTATCCCACTTCTACCCCCAATTTAACCAATAAAATTGTGGGTTTTTATAAGGAAGCCTGAACAATCTTGTTTTAAGTAAAGAATTCTTTCTTTCTTTCTTTCTTTCTCTTTCTTTCTTTCTTTCTTTCTTTCTTTTTTAAAGGAGAGATGGCTCAATGGGTGGAGAAGCTCGCCACAAGCTTAATGGCTTGAGTTCAGTCTCTCTGGTGCCCACAGCGTGGAAGGAGAGGACAGACTGCCGAAAGCTGTCCTCTGACTGTCACATACACACTGCTACACCACGCGTGTGTGCACATGTGCACACGCACCATATACACAACATGAATAAATGCTTTATTTGTGTGATAAATAGTGCCTTTCAGCCAAGTTACTGTAGCCCACAAGAGAATGCACAGAAAAGTGAAGCGAACCTAGCGGGAGCTCCACCAGGTCCTAGGAAAAGGCTGTGAACAAAACCAAACGAGATTCTTGTCCTTGGGGCTTATTGTTTCCTAGAGCTGACAAACACCAAAAAGAATTAGTTCTCGAACAAATTCCTAAGTTGTGATGAGTTTAATAATGCAAAAAGGTAGTCTTTAGAAGGCAAATAAAGACATAAAAACGTTAAGAGTTTTCTGAATAAACAGTGATTCATGAATTGGGCAGCTCCAAGCTTGAGGCCTGGATGGAACTCCACAGAGCAAAGACAGGAGCTCTCTCTCACAGGAGGGACACGGGGAGACCTCAGAGGAGGACACAGGGGAGACCTCACACATGGGGAGCTCTCGTACACGGGGAGCTCTCACAGGAGGGCAGATGGGGAGCTTTCACAGGAGAGCACAGTGGGGAAGATTTTACAGATCGGACACAAGGAAAGCATTCTTTAGATACTGGGGAATGTTTTTATAACATTAAGCAGAAGTAATGCAAAGAAATATCTAATTATTATAATTATACAGATGCCTTATTTATTTTTTCTTTGTTTGTGTGTTTTTGATTTTGACTGGAAAGACCCCAGTTATTTAATCCTAAGTGTATTGGCTGCCTCTGATTAACTGAGTTACCTCTCTGTTTCAAATATAAGTGTTCTCAAATAATTGCGTGAGTTTTGCTTTTGTTTGGGAACCAAGCATGGCTGAAGTCACTCACGAGGGTAACTGGTGTTGTCTACTCAAACTCATCAAGCAGGCCTCTTGTTGTAATTTATTTTCACAGTAGAATAATAGCAGCATGGGGAGGTCAGGGTAACTGCAGAAGCCTCCCCAAGTAACTGTCATTACATCGGAAACCAAAGCGGAGTGAGAATTAACCAAAGAAAGGGAACAGTGTGACCTTGAGAGCTGGAGGTTCCAAAACCTTTCGTCTTTCTCTGGTCACATGTCTCCATATCACGGAAGAGAGGTGAGATTTGGTAAACAAAGACCCTGTACAATAAGTCTCTCTGCTGTTATTTTAATCAACTTTTCTGCTAATTGGATTGATTTACTGTATAGCTACTGTCGTCATTCAGGATGATGTAAGATACAGTGGCCATGTGAGAGGCGAATACCTTGTCCCTGACATTTATAAATGATCTATCCAAAACCGAAGGCCTCGCATGAACCCATGCATCACCTGCCTTTCCTTACCATCCATCAAGAGACCGGCTAGTGCTAGTTCAGCCTAGGGTAGGAGAGGGAGCTAGGAATCCATCTCTTACTCAGTCTGAAATGGAGGTAGGGAAGCAGGTAAGTAGACAGTGTGGGGAGAGTCATGGGAGCACCATGGTGAGGGTCTCTGAGGGCCCCCTCCGCCACCCATTGCGGGCCCTGGGGAGCATGGAGTGTACACACAGTCAGCCTATTCGGATCTGAATCCTCACTCTGCCATTTGCTGCTGATTTATCTTTGACTCTTTGGTCTCTCTCTGCACCTGTTTCCTCACTTCTAAAATTAGTGTTTTGTGGGTTGATATAAAGTTTGAATTATTATGATTCTACAGGTCTGATACACATCAAAGGCTGCAGAACTACTTGAGGAGTAAATTGTAGCAAGATAGAATTATTTTTACTCCAGAAAAAAAAATTAATGCTGTAATCACAAAAAATTGCTGCCACACGGTAGGGTATGGTAACAGCAGCACACTGTGCACTTCAGGGGACGCTAGAAGGTGTTTGGATGCTTTCACCACGAGGAAATGATAAAAGTTCATGGAATAGATATGCTCACCCTGATGTGATTGTGACACAAAGGATGCATGTGGAGAAATATCTCATGGCACCCCAGAAATCTGTACAGTTTATAAGTCAAAAAAAAATCATACAGTGAAAACACAAAGAGCTAGATATAAGAAAACATGCATTGATCCAAGTTCAGAAAAGTTAAATTTTTACCAGATTTGTGTGAGTGCAGTGTGTTAAAGCCACCCCCCAGCCTCTGGTGCTTCTCCCCCAGCCATTATCTTGGGCTGAGTTTTCTAGCCAGTGTTTTAGTGACACTGCACTTCCGTGCACCTGTTGAGCGTGTTTAGTATGGCTGGCTATTTGGTGGCTGAACAGGTCTACAGTTCCAGCACAGGGAGAAAGGAACAAGAGACGGCTGTGAGATCAAAGCCAACTCAGGCTCCATAGCAGGACTCAATTGCTAAAGAAGAAATAGGGTCATATTCATGGAACTTTGAAATTTGCTTCTATTTGGCTCAACCCTGTCAGAAACCCAGCCTTGCTGCTGCTCTTCCATTCTGTGACTGTGCAGTAGGCTACCCAGTCCCTCCTGATGATCGGTTAGGGTGCTCCTAGTTTGCCACACCCACAAGTGTCTTTGCACATGCTCCTAGGAACAGGTACAAGAATTTCTGGACATGCTCCAGCAAGTATAGCAGCTGCAGGTCAGAGTTAAGTTGCTCTCCACAGTGACTACCTCAATTCCCATTCCTGCCAGCAGTGTACATGAAATGATTACATTTGGCTCCTTGTGGAATAACTGTCAAGAGACTTCCAAGTACATGCACTTAGTGGCATGTATTTTAATAAATAAAAACTGCCTGAAGATCTGAGAGTAAAACAGTCCCACTAGTCAGCCTTATAGACCAGGCTGGTCTCGAACTCACAGAGATCCACCTTCCTCAAAACCCAGCAATACCACTTTTGGGTATATAGCCAAAGGATGCTCAACTATGCCACAAGGACATGTACTCGACTATGTTCATAGCAGCATTGTTTGTCATAGCCTGAACCTGGAAATAACCTAAATGCCCTTCAACTGACGAATGGATAAGGAAAATGTGGTACATTTGCACAATGGAGTACTACACAACAGAAAAAAAAACATCTTGAAATTTGCAAGCAAATGGATGGAGCTAGAAAACATCATTTTGAGTGAGGTAACCCAGACACAGAAAGACAATTGTCACATATACTCACTCATAGGTGGTTTTTAAACATAAAGCAAAGAAAACTGACCTACAAACCACAGTCCCAGAGAACTTAGACAACAATGAGGACACTAAGAGAGACTTACATAGATTTAATCTATATGGAAGTAGAAAGTAGAAAAAGACAAGATCTCCTGAGTAAATTGGGAGCATGGGGACAATGGGGGAGGGTTGAAAAGGGAGGGGTAAAACAGGGAGGGGAGCTCAATGAAAGTCAATAAAAAAAGATGATAATAGTCTTGGTGGAGGGCAGGTTTCTGAGAGTAAGTGCAGAGGGTTCTGGGATATTGGTCTGGATCCCCTGAGACCCCAACTTACTCATATTTTGCTTCATTGTGTCACATTTGTTATACTGATAAGCCAATATTGATACATAACTATCGACTAAAGCATAATCACAGCTGGTTTTCCTTGGGTGTTGTGCTTTCTGAAGGTTTAGACAAATATATACGATTTTCCCATCACTCCGTGTCATAGGAAGAAATTTTCACTTCCTCATCTCTACCCACCCAGAATATTTTTCCACTGTTAAATGATATTTAATTCTCTAATATATCATGCTTTTTATGCATGCACCTACAGAAAAACATCTGAGACGATTCCAAACTTTGGCCATAATTAAGAAAACTGTTGCGAATATTTGTGTGTAGGTTTCTGTGTGACTCCAACATTAGCATGTAATTATGAAAACCAACAACAAGGATCACACACGTAGGTTTCCAAGAAACTGCCTAACCATCTTCCAAAGTGCTGTGTCATTTTGTACTCCCACCAGTTATGGACAAGAATTCTTGGTGGCCCACATCCTTTTTCAGCATCTGCTATTGTTCATGTTTTAGATCTCAGGCATTCTGGTGTGTGTTTGTGGGGGCACTGCCTGTGGCCATTTTGATTTTTGGCCCCTAATGATATGGTATTAAGCATCCCTTTATAATTTACTTTCCATATTTCATGTGACTTTTCGTGGGAATGTGTGAACAAACCTTCATTCATTCCAGTTAGGATGTAGGTGGTAGTTTGAATGAGAAGCCCTCACAGGCTCATATGGATGTTTGGCCCCCAGTTTGTGGAGCTGTTTGGGAAGGATTAGGAGGTGTGGCCTTGTTGGAGAAAGTATGTCGCTGGGGGTGAGCTTGGGGGCCTCAGAAGCACCCCTACTATCCCCAGTGCACCCTCTGCCTCACTCTTGTAGTTCCTTAAGATGTGAGCTCTCTGTTGTCCTTGCTTGCTGCGCGTGTTTTCTCCATCATGGGCTTTAACCCTCTGGAAGCTCAATTAAACACCTTTATAAATAAGCTTTGGTCATGGTGTTCTATCATAGCAACAGAAAGTAACTGATACAGACACCATTAGTGCCACACTGAAGGATGGAAGGACTCCACCCAAGTCCAACTCAGTGAGCAGGCAGCTGTTGGGCTTCCTCACAGAGCATAGGGGAGTTGCTAAGAGAAGTGTGTGTGGCCTCAAGTAACTGCAGCATCACAAACTCTCACCTTGTCATTAATGATGACTTCATGGAAGTAGCACCAGGGAGTCCTCACACAACCAGCAGGCAGGTCAGCAGTTAGAGAGTCCCTCCTCCCTAGGGATCGTTGCTGCTTGCATATCCTTAGGTAGGGGCCTGTGAATCTTGCAGCATTCATGAGACTTGTATGCTGTGGGAGGTCCTTCTGTCTATGTGTTGCTTTTATTAGTTAGTGAATAAAGAACTGCTTTGAGCCTATGGCAGGGAAGAACAGAACTAGGTGGGGAAAGCTAATTTGTATGCTGAGAAAAAGAAGGGCAGAGTCAGAGAGACGCCATGGAGCTGCTGTTAGAGTCAGACCTGCTGAAACTTTGTTGGTAAGCTACTGCCATGTGGCAATACATGGTTTCATGGAGATGGGTTAAATTAAGTTAGCGAATACAAAGCTAGAGCTAATGAGCCAAGCAGTGGTTTAAATAATATGGTTTCCGTGTGATTATTTCAGGTCTTAGCTAGCCAGGTGACCGAGAACTAACAAGAGGCTTCCCTCCTCCAACACTTGTAAGTTTTGTTAACTTCTTGAGTCTCACAGGCCTTCCTCTTCCCTCCAGGAGGAAATATTTCAATTAAGAGGAAATCGCTATATAACACAGCTGTAGACCACAATGGTGAAATCTTTGTTCAATCCCTCCCTCCCTTCTTTCCTCCCTCCCTTCCTTCCTATGCTGAAAATGAGGCCAAGACCTCACTAATGTTAGGCACGTTCTCTCCCTACTACTGCTTCACCCCTGCTCAGGGTCTCTGTTTTCTTCTTAAGTTTGATGAGTTTGTACTATGTTGTTGGGACGGCACATCTCTTCTTCCAGTCAAGTGAATACATTTCCAAAGCTGTCATTGAAGTTTAAAGATCTAGTATGCCAGAACAGAAATTGTGAAGGCGGTGAACACATTTTTAAATACCAAGAAACTTCTAACTCAAACCTCTCCCTTCTTCCCTCCACCCTTCTATCCTTCCCTGTCTCCTCTCTCTTTCATGTACACAAGGCACACCTGACAGATACAGAACAAACCCAGTCTTATCTCTCATGCATGCTCTTGTTCCCACAGGTAACATATCAAACCCGGTTCACCCAGCACGGGCTGATCATTATTCCAATAGTTTGCACGTCTGGGGAGCTCATTATTTCAAGTCCGTGAGGAAAACGCATATACACAAGCACACATGCACACATGTACATAGGCATACATTCCCAGAGGCACACAGATACACAAGCACACATGCACGCAGACATAAATGCACATAGGCATACACGCACACATTCACACAGGCAAACATACACATAGGCAGAAATTCACCCAGACCCCCAGGCACACAGGCCCCCAGGCACACATGCCCAGAAGTTAAGTTTGAAGAACAAGGAGTGGTTAGTAGAAAGGGAACACATTTACTTCTTTCCAAAGTGCCTACCGATTAACGCAGAAAGCCCCTTGCCAGGTTGCTGACCGCCTGGGTTTTCAAATGCATATATGCCTGTGTGTCTGTGTGAATGTGTGTATATGCATGTTTCCCTGTGTGAATGTGTGTGTGCATGTATGCCTGTGCCTGAGTGCCTGTATGCCTCTGTGCACTGTGGCATCCAGGAGCAGGAAAGGTGTATGCCCCTGGAATCTGCCAGAAATCTTTAAACTTTCTGAATCCCGACAGAGCAATGCCACATGCTAAGGCAGGGTACAGGAGGGAGTTGGGTGTTCCTTGACTCAAAAGGAGGCGAATGCTCAGACTGTTGGGGGTTATTGGTGAGTAGGAATAAGCCAGGGAGAAGAAAACCACTTGTAAGGGATTGTGACCACCACCACCACCAAGACACCGAAAACCAGAAAAGTTCATAAGGGGGTGAGGTAAGGGGTGTGATGACATTTGACTTGTTGGTTAAAGACAGGGCATCTAGGTGTGGTGGCTCAAGGCTTTAATCCCACCAACTGTTAGAGAGTGGAGCAACAGGAAGTTTACCATGCTCAAGTTTAGCCTGAACTACAAAGCAAGACTATCACAAAAAATTATGTCATGAGTTATTAAATGAACATCTCTGTTCCAGGCATGAGATACATGACTATGAGTTACAGGTCAAGGCCTCAGAGGTCCTTTACTGAGAACAACACAGACTGTCACCATTGCTCTGGGTTGCCCATCATAACTAGATGATAAGACCCTATTGCTAAAGACACACACACTTCAGTATGAGACATAGAGAAAACAAGCTGGAACTAACCTGAAAACTTCCTCTCTGCCGGTTAGTTTTCATAGTTCAAGAAGTTGCTACGTAAAATGTTAGGGGAGAAAAACCATCAGTGGTATTACGTAGGGCTGGATCCTGCATGCTATAATATTGACCTACCAGGAAAGATGTGCCCACTGGTGCAATAGTGGTACAGAGGTTATAGGGGAATCTAATCACTTTCTCATTGGATTTGAGTCCTAGTCCACAAGAGGGAACTCCTAGCTGGTACTGTCAATCTGTTCAAAAGCTAATGTCTTTGGAGGTCATGGTCCCTGCCGTGAACCTACTACTGCTGCTTTGCCAAGAGGGCACATTTTTAAACCGCCTTCTAAATACTTATCTTTATAGACATGGATTGGCACCTGTGCTCAGCCTTGCTGAGAAGCTTCTTTCTGTGATGGTTGACATTTAATGCATAGACTCATTCCTGGTCAAAGCGCTGAGTTAGCTCGGGTCTAAATAAGACATCTACATCACAGCCCCCTCCCCCAACACACACACCCAAGGTTGGGGAGCCTTGCTGAAGAGGGGCCAGGAAGAATGTAAGGAGGTGGAGAATGAGGGGGAGCACTGTGAAATGCTGTCTTCAGAACATGGTCATTACACTCACTAACTCACTCACACGCAGCTATGACCTACAAATCAACAAGATCAATTAACATCCCAACAGGCAACATTGACTCGACTCATTTGAGTTACATAAAAACCAAAAGGCGGGTACATGAAAGTGGGAAGAGAAGTATTGAGGGTGTTCAGGAAGTATGGAGAAAGGTGAGAATAGATATGATTAAGACACACTGTGTACATATATGAAATTAGCAAAGACTAAATAAGAGATACTCCAAAAATTAATGACATTTTTTATTGGTTTTATTGCACCATATGTTTTTCTCCACTCCCCTCCCTTCCTCTCCTCTCCACTTCTACCCTCTCCTGTGATTCCCCATGCTCCCAGTTTACTTAGGAGATCTTGTCTCTTTCTATTCCCCATGTAGATTAGACCCATGTATGTCTCTCTTGGGGTCCTCTTTGTTGTCTAGGTTCTCTGTGGTTGTGGATTATAGGTTAATTTTCCTTGGCTTTATGTCTAAAAGCCACTTACGAGTGATTACGTATTATATTTATCTTTCTGGGTCTGGGTTACCTCATTCAATATGTTTTTTTCTAGATCCATCCATTTGCCTGCAAATTTCAAAATATCATTATTTTTTTGACCATTGTGTAGTACTTAATTTTGTAAATGCACTACATATACCTTGTCTATTCTTCAGTTGAGTGGCATCTAGGTTGTTTCTTGGTTCTGTCTATTACGAATAATGCTGCTCTGAGCATAGTTGAGCACATGCCCTTGTGGTATGATTGAGCATCCTTTGAGTATATACCCAAAAGTGGTATTGCTGGGACTTGAGGTAGATTATTTCCTAATTTCTAAGAAATCACCATATTGATTTCCAAAGCGGCTATACAAGTCTGTACTCCCATCAGCAATGGAGGAGTGTTCCCCATGAAAATTATTTTAAAAAATAATGAAAACAGAAATAGCACCCCTTCCTGTGTTCCTATAGTAACTAAGTAGGTGTTAGAGGACTGGGTCACTTGCGGTCACTCTAACTGCTCGTTACAGAACTATAAAAGGCAGGTAACTAGTCAGCTGTTGAGAGACAGGTAGGCACCCAATGAGGGAGAGTGGGCTCACTGAAAGCTTGTCTTCTTGTGAATAACAGTTCAGATGTCTGTATCTTCCTGTAGGGTGTACACTTCCTGTTGCCTGAGAGGGGCTGTGGCCCCGCCCATGGCTGGATCTCAGGCTTCTGGTGTCTGCACTTCCAGGTGAGGACACAGTTGAGAGCAGGAACTTCCTTCATTACGGAAGTACTGGCTGGCTGACACAGCTGGCGAGTGCCCTGTGCTCTGTAAAGGGGACGTGCTGTCTGCACCGTCTGGGACTTTGTGTTGATGCTGACTCTTGTTAGAGCCCGGAAATCACAGCTGTGGTACCCTGACTGCTAAAGCATGCCATTGCACATGCCGGTCCCAGAGCACTCGGCAGCAGGTGGGATCAGAGCCCTGGAAGGGGCATGGGAAGCTCACAACATTACATCACAGGTTTTCATCCGCACCCTATGTACTCTATGATCTACACTGAAGAAGGCTCAGATGGGGTCCTATAGGAGTGGAAGCTCGGCGGTCAGGAACACATACTGCTCCTCCAGATGTCACAGGTGTAACTCCACACACTGTTCTGGCCTCTGGGGGTACCTGTACCGTGCGTGTGTGCGCATGCGTGTGTGCGTGTGCATGCGCACATACCAAGGATGTCTCCCTAATTCTCACATTCCTCTCCATCCAGGAAGGAGATTCAGAATGGGGTGGGGATGTCTCAAAGTAATTGGGTCTCCAGTTAGAAATTATTATGGAATTTAAAATGCTATGCAGATTTATGATTCTATATTGAGTGCAGATATACGCCTCCCCAACCATCGCCTCACAGTAAAACACAAGTACCAACAGCAGGGCCTTTGTTTATTTCTATGATCCCAGGTGATGTTTTATGTAGTAAGATATCATTGGTGCTTGAAAAATATTCATAAAACCAATGAATGAATGAATGAATGAGCAAAGAAATTAGACCACCAGGGAAGTGGGAACATGTCCAGAAATCAGACCTGTCCTTGACAGCTGCTGTAGCTGGCTCCCAAGGAAGAAAGCAAGAAGCTGGGCCTCAGCCTTTGTGCTGAGAGCTCACCTCTGACAGACCCGTGGGAGGCCACACAGGCTGCTCCAGGCAATGTCAGCTAGAGAACTTTCTAAACTGCAGTAGATAAATGAGCTGAGAAAGCAAATTTTGCACAAAGCAGGCCCCCAGCATGTGTTATGGGGACAAAGAAAAAACTGTGCAAAAGACTGTGCCCCTCATGGCAGGCTCCACGGGTTGCAGGCTGCTGGGACCACCTTGGGCGTCTCCCAAAGCATCAGCCTGCCTTACACTGGGGAAACATTCATGCATCTCCCTGTTCTCCAGGTTCCTCCCACACACTGACTGTCTCACAAGGTCTCAGGGCCCTGGGGACATCAGACACCCAAGCATCTCTCACACACAGACACTGCCTTACCGAGTCCTCAGGACCCTGGGGACATCAGAGATGATGCTCAGGCTAGTGATTCAGTGGGTCACCTGCTCCTTGACTGATAAATCCTTTCCCACCGCTGCTCATCTGCCGGTCTCAGACTGGTGCTCCTGACACATGGGGGTCTCCAGAGCAGTGGCTGAGACTGACACAGAACATAACTCCAAACCTCTAGAGGCTCAGCAGGATGGGGGCAAAGTCTGGGAAGCCATGACGGGCAGGAATCATTATTTTCAGCTGTGGGGAAGACAGAAGAGCCCTGTTTAAAACCCCCAGCATCCCTGAAACTGAGCTACAGATTAACACAGCATGGGGCAGCTCGAGATAGAGCACACAGGCACCAGACACGGCCCAGCCACAGATGCAGCAGCTGCCGTCTTCTCAAAGTACAGCAGGTCCTGTTCCCACTTGGCAGCGATCTGGAAAAAAATTGCCTTGCCTAGTCAAATACATGCATGCATGTACACACATACACACACACCAGACATACACTCATACACATGTACAAATATATAGACATACACAAAGACAGATAGATACATGCAGACATACACATACATGTGTATATACATGCATACATACATAGACACATACGAGAGACACACAGACACATGCACACATACACAGATACACAAGAGACACAAAGAACACACACACACACATACACACAGACACATACAAAGGACCATTATCAACAAACTCCACTCTAGGGACCTATCAGCCAGAGCACAGTGAGATCATCCAGGAAGCCAGGGGAAATGATGCGCAGCTGACCCTGCCATTCCCTGGGTTCTCTCTTCCCAGCCACTGGTTGCCATAGCAAACTTGTCAGCAAAGTGGTGCAGAGAGACCAACCCAGATGAAGACTGGCCCTCCCCTGTAGCATCACACCAGAGCCCAGATAAAGAATGGCCAGACGTGGCTGTTGCAACCAGATGGCCACAGGCTCATTCGATCAGGGACACCCAGTATGGGGGTTTTGTTTGGTTTCCTAGGGGGTTGTTTATAGCACCACCCAATAGGATAGTTGAACACTGAGAGCAGCAGGTGTGGCCCTGTCAAATATTGGATGCTACAATCATAACCCAGGATCTCAGACCATGACTACCTCTTAGCTCCATCTTTGAGAAGGGTAGTAGTTCAAACGGAGGCTTTTGGAGGTCTTGATCCAATTGGCTTCTGTCCCTGGAAGAACAAATTTTAGGACATAGAAGCACAGTGGCCATGTGACAGAGAGAAGATACCATCTAGAAGCCAAAGACAGAAGGGAGCATCCAGCCAAAGCCTTAATCTCGGCCCTCCACTTTCCACGGGGAGACAGGACATTGCTGCTGGACCCACCTGGCATGTTACTTTGTCTGGCAGCCCCAGCAAACTCCCACAGACACCCATAACTCACAGAGTCTGTGGTGGCTGAGCCTTGTTGTCAACGTGACTGCATTTCAAGTCACCTGGGAAACTTGTCTGGGGGTATATCCATGCAAGTGTGTTCAGACATCTCCCTGAGAGGAAAGAGCCACTCTGAAGGTGCACAGATGGGGTCCTGAACAGAATACAAAGGAGAGAGGCAGCTGAGCACCAGGGACATAGAAGCCATTTTTTGTGACTCTGGATGCCCAGTGACCAGCCACCTCAAGTTCCTGCCGCTATGGTTTCCCCGCCATGGGGTCTGCACCCTTGAGCGTGAGCCCTATAAGCCTTCCCTTTCTTCATTTCCTTCTTGTTAGGGGTCTGTCATAGTGACCAGCCACTAGTACATGCTCCAACCAGAAAGTGGTCCCGTGCAAAGGGCTCCCTCCCCTCGTCAAGGGTCTTCACTAACTTCGTAATTCCTAAATAGTAGTGTCTGAGGACAAAGCTCCTGTCCCTCTACCTTAGGTTTTGCTTTGAAATTAATCCAGAATGTAAAATTAAAGCTGTCTTTCCTTAGGTGTATGTGCCCAACCAGAATGCCTTCCTCCAGCCTACGAAAGAGCTTTGGATGCTATGGATGAAGGGAAGGGTTCGGTGAAAAAGGTTAGAGCAGAAGCCACTTTAGAACTTAAGGGCTATGAAGGCTTTAACCTTCTGGAGTCTCTACTCTTAGAAACTGGGAAAGCTGGGGAAGAGCTTTGGTTGCCCCCATGAGACAGAAGCTAAGATACCACCCTGCTCTTATGTTCCAGCATGCTCAAAGGTGTGTTCCAGAAAATATATTCTTTTTCTTTTCTTTTCTTTTTTTTTCTTTTGGCTTTTGTTTTGTTTTGTTTTTCAAGACAGGGTTTTCTCTGTAGCTTTGGGATTTGTCCTGTGTAGTAGGAGGTTGCTTATTTGTTTCTCAGCCGCTCAGACTCCCTGAATAACCACACAGAAACTGTATTAATTAAACCACTTTTGGTCATTTACTATAGCATATTCCTAGCAAGCTCTTACATATTAAATTAGACCATTTATATTATTCTGTGTATTGCCACATGGCTGTGGCTTACCAGCAAGGTTCTGGCATATCTGTTCCCTGCAGCGGCTACATGGCATCTCCTTGACTCTGCCTTCTTCCTCCCAGCATTCAGCTTAATTTTCCCTGCCTACCTCTGTTCTGCCCTGATATAGGTCCAAGCAGTTTCTTTATTAATCAATGGTAATCACAGCATACAGAGGGGAATCCCACATCAGTCCTGAAACTCACTGTATAGATCAGGCTGGCCTCGAACACACAGAGATCCTCCTGTCTCTGCCTCCCGAGTGCTGGGATTAAAGGTGTGCACTATCACTGCCCAGTCCAGAAAAGATATTCTCAAAAGTTGAACTTTGACCCTAAATCAATCATCAAAGACTGAAGGCATTGATCTCCAACCTCAGCCCATTCTGAGAAAGCCCATTCTGTATTTGCATCAATCTTTGATGTAAAGGTGGGCATGAGTGTGGTTGGATGTGTTACAAATGTGGTGAGTGTGTGTGTGTGTGTGTTGTCCATGTGGTGTGCTACATAGTGAGTGCATATAGTATATGTGGTGTGATGTGTTGCAGATTCTTGCACGGCTCCAAGAACAGACCTAACAGGGCAAGGAAATAAAGACACGATCAACCCAAACAGAAGTAACTGGATGCTGGAGTCAGGTGGCCTGGGTTCTTGGTTGGAGAAACTGCCACATGCCAGAGCCTTAGTAATTTTATTATATAGAGTTATATAATATGGTATTGGAGTTATTGCATACAGCAGAACAAGGCAGCATAGTTGTTGTTTGCACATAAACAAGGAGGTGGGGTTTATGGTATCCGATCAAATTAAGGAGCTGAGTTGAGCTAATCTCAGTAGGAGCAGCCTCAGTAGGAGGGTCTTCAGACTGTAAGCATCCAGGGAGGGAGCTATGGGGGCTGCTTTCTGCACACACTGTCAACATTTGCTCTCAGACCTGAGGAAGACTTTGTCATTTCCCCAAGTTTAGCCAGAGAAAGGCTTTGCTGTTTTCCCACGATTCTGAGGCTTTGGAGTCCTTGACCCAGCCGTGTGCTTGTCAACCACACACATTCACTTGGGACTTGGTGTGTGTATGTATATATATGTGTGTGTGGTGTGTATGTATATATATATATATGTGTGTGTGTGTGTGTGTGTGTGTGGTGTGTGTATGTATATATATGTGAGTGTGTGTGGTGTGTATGTATATATATGTGTGTGTGGTGTGTGTATGTATATATATGTGTGTGCAGTGTGTATGTATATATGTGTGTGTGCGGTGTGTATGTATATATGTGTGTGTGGTGTGTGTATGTATATATATATGTGTGTATGTGGTGTGTGTGCATGTATATATATGGTGTGTGTATGTGGTGTGTGTATGTATATAGTGTGTGTGTGTGTGCGTGTGTGAGCCTCCTGTAATGAATGTATACCATATGGGCTTATGTAAATACCATCTAGCCTGTGAGGTTTTCAGCCTTGGCCCCAGTTTTCCTCCCATACAGCTCCAGAGTGGGGTCTCTGGGTCAGGTCTGATTTCATTATTGTTGAACTGAATCCCCTCCAAGGCCTTGGAATTGCTTTCAAGTCTGACACTCTGAGCAGGACCTGGAGCATGCTGGGACCCCTGCCTCAAGGAGCCACCTGGCCCCGTCATCCACCACATGGCAGTAGAATGGTCCCTCTGAGACTTTCTTCTTGCCTGTCACTTGGCCCGTCGTCACCATGGGTCGGCTGCAGATTAGGCAAAAATTCCAGCAAACGTCCCCAGGCCCACACACAGGCGTGGTGCCCGTTTGTTTCCCACCTGATCTTTCCCCCAGCTTTTCCTGTCAGGCTGCCATCTTCCATGCTGTGTCCTCCATAGCCACGGAGTCTCCGGCTTTCCTACTGTGAACAGCTCCTTCTCCACGGGACTTCACGGCTGGAGTGTTTGCGTCGGCCATAACAGCTGCCGTTGCATCAGAGAGCAAACTGAAAGGATACGCCAGTTCCTTCGTAGAGTTCTGCACGCCACTTCCTGCATATACCCATGGGGCCAGGCGTGGATACGTGGCCACGCTTTGCTTCAAGGAGAGTTGAGAAGCAACGTGTAGGTTGGAACACGCCATGTACGCCACGGTAGCATAAAGATAGTTTCACTGCGGTAGACAAAGGAACTGGGTGGAGATGAGAAACTAGTAGTCCCTTATTTAGTATCCTCAGGTATCCATGGCAACCTTCCCTTTGACCCAGCCCGCTCTCTGTTTCATGTTTCGCAGAAGTCTCTGGCATCCGCCATAGTGGCAAGAAGGAACCACGCTTCATTTCCGGGCTTCTATGCCCCATTGGGTTATGACGGGCACCATCAGAGAGCGACGCTATCCATTTTACTTCCAAGCCTCACTGTCCTTCTGTGTCTTCCTCCCACTTCCTCTTTCCTTTCATAATGTGTAGCCAGAAACTGAGTTTGACTCCCTTACCAGCCATGTGGCTTTAAAGAATTTCCCCAGCCTACCCTTGCTTTTTCCTCTGTGGGCAGGGACGATAGGAAACAGTGAGATCGTGGAATGGACGAATGGGTTCATAGGAAAAGCTTAGTAGGTGGCAAGTCCAAACTCCTAGCATCCCTTCATGACTGAGACTCTGCCGTTGCTCCTGCACAGACCATCAGTAAGAGGAGTTTATTAAAAAGGTCTCCATTACAGAACTAAGCCATATGGTCTTCAGGGAATCAATATGGTAAGCCACCCTGCATAAGCAGGCGGGCTATAAATAAAATCTGATTCAAGGACTGTCCCGGATATAAGGGACCTCTGTGCTCCCTGATTTGCCATGCTCCCGTGTGTCACTGTCATCATCACTGCTAATAATGGCAGCAGAATATGTCATTCATCAAACACCACCCCCACCTGGTTCCAGACACTGGGCTTTTCATCCACACGATGGCCCAGGATGCGAGCTTCCCCAGGCTCCTCTAGCAGGTGTGATACCGAGTTCAGAGAAGATAAGTGATTTTCTGAATGCCACCCGAGCCAGCCTGGCACTCGGATTCACCTCTAAAACTCCTATTTGTTCATTTGTATTTTTAACAAATATTTTTATGTGAAAAAGAAGCTCCCTCAAACCACAAAAGTCAAAATTGCCCCTGATGACACCTCTTCCTGCTTTTGAAGTCTGTAATGAAAGCCTGAGTAAAAACTACCTGAGTCCTTCCGACCCCTCCCAGGGAGAAGCACCGTTAGCTGGCTGGTTTTCCTACTCCCTGCTTTAATAGTCTTTAGCTTGTCATTCCCTCTCTCCCAAACAAGTAATTTCCAACAGGAAGAGCTAAAACCCCTGTGCTTAAGCCCACAAAGAGAAGCAATTCTCTTCTGAGAACTCAGGCTTCTGTGATACCAGCCCGTGTCGTTCATTCCTCCCTTCCTTCCTTCATAATCCAGTCAAGAAACATTAATCAAGTGCCTCACCCTCCCTGAGAATGAGTTGTATTCTTGAGCTCGGTTTCTCTCAAAGGAACCGGCTATGACCAGTTCTTCTCAGTCACTAGGAAGTGTGAGTGTCGGGCAGGGGTGACAGAGGGAAAGGGAGGCCCCTCTAGCAGAGTGGTGGCTTGTTTGTTTGTGCATTTGCTGGTCTTGAGATGGGACCTCTCTCAGGTCAACCCTGAACTTACTATGTAGCCCAGGTTGATCTCAAACTCGTAATTCCCCTGCCTCAGCCTCCCAAGTGCTGCGTTATGCCCACCACACCCAATAAAGGGTTGCATTTTTTTCCCACAAAAATGGCAGCCTCACTGATATTACCCTTGCCTATTAGCAGACATGATTTCTAGAAAATGGGGCTGAAGAAATCACCCTGAGGACTTGTGCTGATCAGGGGCTCGAGGAGCAAAGTAACTCCCTTTCTGCTATACTTACTGACCCTTTCCTCCTCCCATACTCCTTGGCTGTGGAAAGCCTCCTCATCCACATCCCCTCCGACCACTGAAGCCCTCACACCAACAATGAACAGAATGGCTCATCAAGGACCAGGCTTGCAGGTGAGTACCTGCACTGGGAATCACAGTGCAGTTTTAGAAAATAAACTCAAATTAGCAATCGCAGTTGCTTGTCTCATTTCCTGGCTGAACACATTCCCCTTGTGTGGCTGTCACTTCTGCTGCCACAGCCATCCCTGGGGACAGAGATTCTGTACCTAGAGACTCTGGAGAAACAGAAGAGACTCGTCACACATGTCCTACAGCCGACTTGGCACCCTGTAGACGTGGGTCTGTACTAGGCCCTCTGCATATGTGTTGTGGTTGTTAGCTTGGTGTTTTTGTGGGACCCCTAACAGTGGGAGTGGGAGTATCTCTGACTCTTTCGTTGGTCTTGGGACCCCTTTCATCCTGCTCCTAGCCTTGATATAAGGGTTTATGCCTGGTCTTATTGTGTCTTGCTATACCGTGTTGAGTAGATAACCATGGGAGGCCCACTCTTTTCTTAAGGAAAATGGAGGGGGGTGGATCTGGATCTGGGAGAGAAGGGAGGTAAGGGAGAATGAGAGGAGGGAAAACTGTTGTAGGGATGTGTTGAAAACAAAAATAAACTGTGTTTGTGTGTGTGTGTGTCTGTGTGTGTCTCTGTGTGTTTATGTGTGTATATGTGTATGTGTCTGTATGTGTGTGTCTCTGTGTGTGTCTGTGTGTGTTTATGTGTGTGTCAGTATGTATATATGTGTGTGCATATGTGTGTGTCTGTATGTGTATGTTTATGTGTGTCTGTGTATATGTCTATATGTGTATGTGTGTGTATATGTGGGTGTATCTGTGTGTGTATGTATGTGTGTTTATGTGTGTATATATGTGTGTATCTGTGTGTGTGTGTGTATGTATGGGTGTGTGACTGTAAACCTGTGAGAGTTACTTCACATTCAAACCATAATAGTCACCCTTGCTTCATCATTTGCTAAAGGGCTCAAGTCAGAACCTAGGGGGATTATTCTAAATTCCCATTTGATGAATTACTAATTCTTTAGATTGGGCCAAAAAAAAAATAGGTTTAAAGTCTCCATGATTCCTTCCACCCCACAGCCATGGAGGAGTTCTACTGTATCAGTGGCAACGACTGGTTCTCTGGCATGTGCCATCTCCATACACTCTAAAGACTTGGGACACGAAGGAATATCCTAACAAAGATCCCAGCCATGGGAGAGAGTTACTCTAGCCATATCTGGGTCATAACATCACCCTTCACATTCTCCTGCCTCTCTCCTCCCACACAACCATTCTTCACAATACGGTCCAATTTTTAAAAATCCATTTTGACTAATATATCAAATATAAAGATTATGTACATTAATGAGATTCCATGCAAGTTTAATGTGTGTGTGTGTTGCTTAAATCCAAACCTGGGTATAAAACATCCATATCTTCAAACATTCATCACTTCCTTGAGACAAAAGCATCCAATATCTTTTCTCCTTGTTTCTTGAGCTATGCCATACATTACAATTTCTACAGACACCCTGTAGGCAATTTTGTGAAACTTGATTGTACAATTTGAAGCTCCTGCTACTTTGAGGAATGCAGTCCATTCTCTATAACCAAGAGTACAAATTCATTTCATGACCCAGCCCTTACTAGACCCCTTCTTCCACTTTCACCACTTCCCTTCCTGCTCTCCTCCATCTGGACTTTCCTTAGCTTGTTTCTTTGCTTACTTCCAACCTCTTAGCTTCTACGTGAGAGAACCTTTCTGCCCTGTGTGTGTGTGTGTGTCTTTTTGTATTTCCAGCATGGACTTTCTGCTTGAGCCTGGAGATGTGGTTTACTGGTAGGGCATTTGTTTAATTTACTCAACGCCTTCCAGAGGGAAGGATTTTGACTCATAGTTTGAGGATACAGCCATCGTGGTAGAGAAGTAATGGCAGCAGGAACATAGGCAGCTGCTCGCATCCTGTCTGGCTTCAGGAAGCAGACGGTAATGAATGCTGTGGAGAGGCCCTGGAGAAGGGAAGATGATTCTGGTTTATGCATACCTTCCATTTGGGTAGCCTCCCCTGGGCTCTGCCTTCACGGACCACACTCGGGCCCTCTGCTGTCGGAGCTCATGACAATAGCTCTTCCCCACCCCGACATGAGTCGTCCCCACAGGATTGCAGTCTTAGAAGACAGGGCTAGTGACTGCCCTACCAGCACAAAAATACTTCTTTATGGTGATGCACAAATGGATGGATGTTGAAAAAGTATTACAGCTGTAGCTAGGAAGTGTCAGGAATGGAATATGAACTTCAATTTCTACATGCAACCCCATGCCCCTCTATGGGGAATGTTAAAACAAAAGTTAAATGAGTTACGTTCGTGTATGAAGTTCTCAACACTAAAGCAAATCACGATACCTTCAAATGGGGGTGTGTTTTAGGTGTTGCTTTGTCTTTTAGTCCCACTAGCATAAGTTAAGGATCTGGGCAAAAGGAAAATTCTCCTCAAAATTATGCATAATAAGAGGCAAAATCTGGCCAGGACCCTAGAGCTTCTTGACATCATCTTCCCAGTTGGTTTTCATCCCTGAAGAGGTAGCATGCTTGGTCATCACTGAGCCATTCAACAACATCCCCAACAAATTAAAATTCTAAACCTGCTGCTGTCCATCAGAGCTGTGGATGTTGAGGAGCAGGACTTTTTTCTAGGTGTATATTTTCTTTCCAGAGAGGAAATGTCAATATTTCGATACAGGACTGATGGAGGAAGGTCATTGGTTAATTATAATAAAGAAACTGCTTGGCCCTCATAGGTTAAAACATAGGTGGGAGGAGTAAACAGAACAGAATGCTGGGAGGAAGAAGAAGTGAGCTCAGAGGCCATGCTCCTCTCTCCCAGGCAGACGCACGCGATGAAGCAAGCCGCCAGGTCAGACATGCTGAATCTTTCCCGGTAAGACCGGTGCTACACAGTTTATTAGAGATGGGTTGATCGGGATATCAGAATTAGCCAGTAAGGGCTAGAGCTAATGGGCCAAGCAGTGTTTAAAAGAATACAATTTGTGTGTTGTTATTTCTGGTGTAAAGCTAGCTGTGCGGGAGCCGGGCAGGACGAAAAGCAGGCCCACAGCTCCTACTACACAGGACCTTCTATGTAGCCCAGATTGGTCTCAAACTCAGTATTCTGCTGCCTCAAACCCCCCGGTGCTGGCATTACAGGAGAGCACCACAGGCCTGGCTCCACACGGCCTTGTATCTTAGTCACCTTCCAGTGGAACAAAGGAGGAAGCAGAGAAAGGAGACTTAAAGGACTTTCAGAGCTGCTCCCTGTGTATGCACAGTGGCGGGCGGGGGTGGGGGGGTGGGGGGTGCTTAAGGAAGCTGATCCAGCTCCTTCAGCTCATTGTGTGCCAGGCATACTAAGCATGCTGCTTGCCTTGTCCGGTTAAATCCTCACAATAACCTGAGGAGGTTCCCATCTGCATTTTCATGGTGTTAAATGGGTCTTAAGTCTAACTTCAAGGGCTGGGTCCTCAAGCAAAGGGCTCTATGGACTCTTGGCCATTCAAATGCTCAAGACCTGGATGACCACTAATTGAATACTTCTAAACATCTAAAATCCACCCTAGATGAGGGATGCAAGTCCCAGCCAAAATAAGAATGGACCAGAGTCATTAGACACGGGCCTTAAGTATTGATGACATGCATTCTAGAAAGCTCTCACACACCAAGACTAATGAAACAACTACTGAGAATAAACCACATGGTAAGCACTGAGACTATCCCAGAAGATGTTATTTCCACCTTCAGCTTAGCCTGGTACCTAACCTCCAGAGAGGTTAGGTACCAGGTCAAAAGTCAGACAGATGGTGAAGGATCTGAATTCAGGCTTCAGTGTTCTTGTCTCCAAGGTGTCCTTCCTTACCAAACATCAGGTGACAAGTAGCCTCAGAACTGCCACCCTCCAGTGGTTCTACCCATGAAAATAGAGTGACTATGAGACCAGGGATCCTGTCCTGACTGCCTCAGGTTAGTCAGTGGGACCGCACCAGGGACTTGAAGGTACAAATCAAGCAGTCTCAAATCACATTAGAGATTTACATCATGAAGGTGAAGGCACTTACCTGTGCTGCGATGGCTCCTGTGTGGTCCTGGGGAAGGACAGGCAGAAGGAGACTTACTTTGTCGCTAATCCCCCAGCAGCAGAGAGGTTTCTCGCTGCCTGGAGGCAGGGTGCTTCCTCCCCTTCTACAGGCTGAGACCTCTGGCTTGCATTTGCATAGTAAAGCCCCCAGAAAACAAGGGGCCACTGACCTGACCAAGCTGGCTGTCCCCACCTGGAGAACTCAGGCCCAGAGGGGATTGTCCCCAACTCTCTCTGATTGAAATTAGAGTCAGTAAAACTCAAAGACTGCTTCCGTGGTGTCTAAAGACCAAATATCAAGCCGGGAAGTCATGCACACCTGTATCACCAGCCCTGTGGAGGTGGGAGGAGCAAGTGGTCAAGGTTATCCTTAGTGAGACTGAGGCTAGCCTGGGCTAGGAAATCTGATCTAAAAAAAATGGGGAAAAATGGGGTGGGGGTTGAGACGACAAAAGCACTCGTCATATTTTTCTGCCGTCTTTGTTCCTGCAGGCATTTTGCTGGTGAGGAGACGGTAGTTTATACACTGCAGACATGGGATCTGTTTCCTCTTTTACAGACCCTTTCTTAAGCAGCCGTCCCATTTCCACTGGACCAAGGTGACACCACCTGGTCACAGAGTCGCCTGGGGGTGGGTTTTTTTGGGGGGGGTTGTCTGTAGGATGGCATCTCACGATGTAACCCTGGCTGGCCTGGAACTCTCAGAAATCTGCCGGACTGCACTCCTGAGTGCTTGAATCCAAGCTGCGAGCCTAGATGACGTCCTGAAACAGATGAAAGTTTTGGCACAGGCAAAAATCACTTCTCAGCAGCAGAGCGTGCTTAGGGTTCCTGTGTAACAACCTGGGAACTGGGCCCCAATCAGGACTGGATGGATGGCTCAGTGGTTAAAGCACTTGCCGTTCTTGCCAAGGACTTGAGTTTGGAGGGTAGGAGGGTGAGTCCCAGGATTCAAGCTCCAAGAATCTGGTACCTCAGACCTCCCAAACATATAGCCCAACACAGACAATTTAAGAAAAGGAAAATGAAATCTTTTTTCACAGACTAAACTTTCCATGAGACATTTGGTGCTTTCTGGAACCATTTCTGATTGTCACAACTAAGGTGGAGGGGCATGTGACTGGCATCTAACGGGTAGAAGCCGTGCTTGGTTCTAAACTGGGAAAATGACGGTGACAGCTTCTCATAGCAAAGAGCTGTCTGACCGAAGATGCCAATAACACGGAGGAGGAGAAACCAATCCAACAGTCCAAACACGCTGCTTTTAATGTTCCCGTTTTACAGGTAGGAACACTGAGCATCAGAGACTGGAACAGTGACTGAGAGCAAGCAGGGTTTGGGGTCACGTGAAACAGATTTCAGAGCCTCGTTTTTTTTTTTAACACACGCTTATGAACATGCTCAAACATGATATTTTGTCTGTGTTAGACCCACCAGCACCTGACTCCGAAGGCACACCTCTGTTCAGCCAGAGTTCCAAACAACTGTGCAATACTGTTACACTAGTAGCCCCAGGAGACCTGATCCAAAGCATCCCTAAGCCACAGGAGCAGTTACTGTGCCTAAGAGAAGAAGAAAAGAAACCCTGGTGCAGGAATTTGCCAACTGCTACTCCCCTCCTCCCCGCCCCCACCACCGCAGCTACCATAGGTATTTCCAGCTTTAAATAATAACTTGAGTCTTTGGGCCTGAAAGAACAAAAGGAAAATCACCTTCAGGAACAGGCAGGGAGGAGACACCAGGAGAAGGAGTGGGTGAGCCACTTCTTTCCATATTCATCCTCACACTTCGGATCAGAAAGTAATTGCCCATTGTTATCATGTTAAGAAAGAGGCAGTCACGGAGGTCAAACTTTCTGATTTCTTATTCAGGGAAATTTTTCATTCCCCAAACCCTCATCTAAAAGGCCAAACCAAAGAAAGCTGCGCTGCGTAGCAGGGCTCAGAGAACACAAATGGTTTTCTTTATAGAGTCCTTTGCGCATCGGAAAGCAAGGGACTCGATCAGACTCATTATTCCCCCCAACAAAGACACAAGGCTTCCTTTTAGCACCTGCTTGCTTCTTGCTATCAAAGAGACGTCTTGAACAAATGGATCCTGGCCAAGGAAGATCAAAAGACAGGCTCCTGTCCTGGGTGAATAATATTTTTTCACATTATTTCCAGTTGAATTTGCCTAAATCTCTTCTATTTGACTCCATGTCATTATTTGGACGCTCAGCCTTGAATTATGGCTGGCGAGGGGCTAAGGAGACATGCTAGCGAAGAACGTTGAGTAGCAGAGGGTGGAAAAGACAGACAGGCCTGGGGCTGGTGGGCATATAAAGAGAATAAGAAAGAGATCATTGTTTTATCACAGTGATATGGTAGATCCCTATGTCCACATTACGTGCATGGTGGGGTCTTGAACACACTTGAGGGGAACACGTTCATGAAAATCATGAGTTTATTAAGTGATATCAAGCAAATTTCTTTATTCTTTTATTTTTTAAGTGTGTGTGTGTGTGTGTGTTCACATGTGAGTGTGAGTATCCACAGCAGTCAGCAGAGGGCATGGGATCCCCTGGAACTTGAGTTACTGATGTCAATGAGCAGCTGTAAGGGTTCTGAAAAGAGAAGTCTGGTCCTCTACAAAAGTAGCTAGTGCTCTAAATTACTGACCACCCTCTCCGGTCTTCAAGCACACTTCCTTTTATCTCTTGCCTTGAGACGACCCAAAGAGACTCTTACACTCTGCAAACCCCCACACCACTTCCCCTTCATCGCTGAGCATGGCAGATGAACCACGAGAAAAGGTGAGGTTCTAGTCAGGGGGTACAAAGTGAAGCAACCATGACGGGAGTTAACACCCTTTGAGCTGTGTTTGCCGCTCTTTTGTCTGAGCCATATGAGTGTCAGTTTGTCGTATGAGGTGGGCAGAGGGAGAAACTGAGGCAGGGTCCTAGGTAAAGATGTCAGAATGAGTCGGGCAGACATGATGGCTGGCCAAGTTCCTTCTCCTCCCCATACTCCCTCTCTTTTTCTCGTAAGATAGAGACAATAAGGGACCGGAGGGCTGACTTAGTTAATAGTGTTTGTTGTTCTTCCAGAGGGTCCAAGTTAGGCTCCCAGTACCCACATTAGACAACTCACAACACCCTGTAACCGTAGCTTCTGGGGATACACACACATCCACAGGCATGTAAATAAAAATAAATAAATTCTTACGAAAGCATGGGAGCGATAAACCTCATAGCTAACAAGGCTGCTGAGAAGAGTCAATACAGCGATAAAGCACTTGGTACAGTGTGTGGTTCATGATCCACTTTGAGTAAAAGACTACGATTCCTGGGGGAGATTGTTTACATGTTGCTGCTCTGGTCAGGCTGCTTGAGCACCATCTAGAGTCAGGTGGAGCCAGGGTTCATCCTGTTCCCTTCCCAGCGGGGTGCTCCTCCCAGCACACACACACACACACACACACACACACACACACGCCGCACGCCGCCGCCTTTTACACCCTTAATGCACACACTAGTCATCTCGGATCTCACCTTGCCCCTGCAAAGTTCTACATTTCACACTCCGGAGTTACCCAGCCTTCTGAGGCCGCCTCTGGGCCCATGGTGTGACTCAAAAGCTATTTGGACCTTTAGATACCAAACAAATGCCCAGTGTTAAGAAGGTGGGTGGGCCCTGTGTGGAGATAATCCTCAGGAGTGTTTCCCCAGATGTGATCAAGGCCTCAAAAATTCTCCTCCCCTCACTAGTGGATTCTCCTGTGCTCACAGTTTCCTGTCGAGGCCCCGCTCTCTACGGAACTCTGGGTTCCAGGGTCAGAAACACATCTCAGTCCCTCTTTGAAAAGACAGTGCACGGTCCAGGAGAGTCAGTCTGGTCCCTTGTGTGAGACTTGTCCTTAAGCAAGCGCTTCCTTCTCACAGTAAAGGTAAAAATCTACCTTGTGCACTTACCAGATGACCACCCCACTGGGAAGGGACCCACTACCTTTCCATGGTTCTTTGTTTAAGTGACCAAGTGGAGTTTCATTGGCTTTCATTCCCGATCATTGCAGACAGGAAGCTAGTCTGTACTGATGGAGCAACCTGGCATCTTTTGTTCGCCCTGAAGCTTGAGTGGGGGTCAGACCACCGGGACTGAGAGTATAGCCAGTGTTCCCCCAGAGGGCACATGGAACACCTGTCAGAAGACAGCAGGTAGGATGCTGAAAAGATAACTGCTCGCCGTTCTCCGCAAGGCATGCCAGTCTTTGTTTCTTCTTTGTAAAGTTCAGTATCTGCCCCAACTGTTCCAGATTCCCTCACATTTAAAATTGATATCATCAATCACATCTACCATATCTGCAAGAGGTTTTCTAGGTTGTGTTAACTGAATGGAAAGACCCACCGTAAATGTGAACAGCACCCTTCCCTGATCTGGGGCCCAGAACCGAATTTTAAAAAGAGAATGAGCTGAGTACCAGCCTTGTTTATGACTCTCTCCTTCCTGACTGAAAATGCAATGTGACCAGCTGCCTCCTTCCCCAGCTGCTCCACTCCCCAGCTGCCTCCTTCCCCAGCTGTCTCCCTCCCCAGCTGCCTAACTCCCCAGCTGCCTCCCTTCCCAGCTGCCTAACTCCCCAGCTGCCTCCCTCCCCAGCAGCCACACCTTCCCTGCCTTGGAACTAAACTATGAGCCAAAAAAGTCCTTCTTCCCTTAAGTTACCTTTGCCAGAATTTTTGTCACAGCAACAAAAAGTAACTGATACACTAGACTTCCACAAGCCTCAGACTCAGCCCTCATGATCCCAGAGTCCAGCCTGACCAGCTGTTCTCACAGAAACCACCTGCCCTGAGTCAGAAATGAAGCCTGTGACTTCACTAGCTGTTACTCCCACCTGCGGGTGGCCCACCTGCAGAGTTCCCTTCTTTTGACTGTCAATCATGCAGCCCTGACAAGTCACCTCACAGGTACTAATCCCCACCTGCTGTTGACACCTTGTGACTTTAATTCCCCACAGAAGGGTGTCTCTGTTTAAAAGCCATATCTTCGTTGAAATAACAGGATGCTGAGACCTTTATAAACTGATATGCCAGACAAGAGGGAGGCAAAAGTGAATGCTAAGTTTCCTTGCATAATACTCAGTGGGATGTGTTTTTCCCCTAAGAATATTTTAGCATTAATTAAGATAAACAATGATATATGCCGAAAGACAATTGAATCTGTTCTCGGTAAAAATGGTCTCGTTGTATAAAAATAGTACCCAAATTATAGCATATAAAGATGCAGGGGGAAGTACTGTAAACGTATAACACGATTAAAATAGAAACACAAGACGGTAATGATGAGGCCTGGAACGAATCTGGGAGAGGAGAAGAAAGATGGGGGAAGGAAGAAATGTCATGGTTAATTTATTCACCTCCCTCTGGGATCCACTTTCTGGTGGTTCTCTTCAGTAATGACTATTTATCACAGCATGGTTAATGTGTGTTCTCCATGAAACTGGTGTTATGTTCTTATGTGAGGGAGCTGAGGTCAAGGTCGTCCTGGTAGGAAGTGGCGGAAGCATGCCTTTGGGATACCTGAGCTCAAGACCTCAGCCCAAGCCTTCTGTCTGTGGCCCCTGTACCCTTCCCTTGGTCTCCTTTCTAGAATTCTTCTTAGGGTAGAAACAAAGGATCCAACTTGTATTAATGGTTCTTAAAATCCTCAACAGCTGGAATTGAGGTGATAGCTCAGGTGGTCATTGTTTGCCATGCAAGGGTAAAGATCTGAGTTTGATCCCCAACATACACACAAAGCTGAGTATAGTGATCCACACTTAGACTTCCAGTGCAGGGGAGGAGGAGATGGGTAGACCAGCAGGGCTCACTGGCAGCCAGCAGAGACTTCTTGCTGAGGGGTCCTGTCTCCAAAGAAGAGGACAAGTGCCAAGGAATAACGCTCCAGGTCGTCCTCTGACCTCCAGGTGCATGCACACACATATGCACACGCATCTCCACATGTGAACCTTCACACACACATGAACATGAGCACACACTTCAATAAGGATGTGGTAGGCACGGCTATCAACTATTTAATCTGCACAATATTGGAAAACCATTACTATTATGCCATTATCCCTTTTTGCAGATAAGGAGAGGTGAGAATTTGTGTGAGGTCAGGAATTGACATACAGTGCAGAGGGGCTGTCTGAGACCAGCCCTGACTGCTGTCCTCTTCTGATCCCTTTCTTTGTCACCCGAGGCCTGGAGTAGAGACGCTCCACCCATTTTCTCTAATGTTCCTGTAGGGCTGACTCTTGGTAGCGGCTCTCTCTACAGATGTCGTCTTGACAGCGGATTTCATTCATCATTATTGGATACATGTATGATGTGTGTGAGCATGAGGAAGCACGTGAGGAGGCCAGAGGAGAGCTTGGAGGAGTCAATTCTCTCTTTCCACTGAGGGTTCATGGGATGGAACTCAGGTTGTCAGGCTGGCGTGGCAAGCCTTGACTCTCTTAGCCCCCTTGTCTGCCCTGAATGTGCTCTTTGCAGAAGCCTATTCCTGTGTCTGTTTAGTGGTCCTCCAGTAATTCTTCAAAGTCCTTGGGAGTTAAAGGTCCCAGGATTCCTCCCCTCCGCCATGGCTCATCTTCTAAACAGGGCCTCTGAATGCTCTGTGGGTAGAAACCAGTTCCATTATATCTGGGTGTTGTAATTTTTCCCTCCAGTTCCAGTCGTGAATATATAACAGAGATCTGGTAATCTATGTACCAGCTCCCTTGGCCACATGACCAGGCAAAGAAACTTGATGGGGACACTGGTGGAGGCTGGGTAATTTTTCTCCATTCCCAGCCTGCAGGAAGCATGCTGAGACTCAAAAGGATGGATCGCAGGTTGGGGAGTCTATGTTCGTTCACCTGTGTCTCACACATTCATTCACCCACCGCTAACCTTTCAGTCACTCAGCTCCTCATTCGCGCATGCACCCAGCACGGACTGAGCAGCTGCCCATGCTTCATGCTCCATTCGATCCCGAGGCTTCTGTGACTTTCACGGATCCATCTCTGCTGATGTGCATGGGTGAGCAAAGACACATGAGGAAGTTGACTCTCACCAGCCAGGGCCTGGGGACAGCCGCGGTGGGAAGGCTGCCATGTCTCATTTTGCTTGTGCTCTGTGTTATGATCTCAGCTTGTGCAACACATGAAGGCTACAGCCCTGGCTGTGAAGTTCAGGATGGAGCCTCTCTCTCCCTCACTATCATTTCTAGACTTCCTGAATCAAAAAAGCGTTTCCTTTGCTTTCTTCTTAGAGGACAGCATGAGATTAGTCTTCGCCTTGTTTCTCTAAGCATAAGGGTATTTTTGTGTCATGTAGAGGACCATGCCTTTACTGCACTGCTGGGCGACAGTGCCCAGAGCCTTGCATATGCCAACCAAGTGCTGGACTGTTGAGACCTTCCTCAACCCAGAGCACAGTCCTCTACACAGTGACGGGTGCTTTATTGATTTTGAGGATTCTCCTGCTTCTCTTCAAAGCATTGCTTAGGTGTCTAGTGTGTGTCAATAATTTCTATGTGTTACCAAGATGGGCTCTGTCACTGACTGCTTCCAAGTGGGGGAGTGCAGGAGCCTTGAGAAACATAATTTGAGCAATTTACGTAAGTATAGGAACTGAACAATATAGATGTTACTATTCTTTTTCTTGAGTTTTCTTGTGCACATCTGTGTTGTCTGAGTTGAAGGGAGCATCTGGGTATAATACGCACAGATGTGACATGTTATAAATCATATATTCACATACATACATCCCATTGCATCCGTGAAATTATCTCATTTATGGACTATTTATATTTTATTCTATGTATTTTAACTTTCTTGCCTTCCCACCTTTTTGTCTCCCCAGACACACAGTGTGTATCTTTCCAGACTCCTTACCATGTTTGTATAAACATATGAGAATATGCAAATACGTATGTTAATTACAGAACCTGCCGTCATTTATGCTGCAGAGAAGGGCCTTGTGGTAAACATTTTTCTAAGCCTCCCTTGAATCGCTAACCAGAAAACCCAAGGGGTAGCCCCTCCAAATGAGCTGGGCAGATTCAATGCGTTCATCTCAACAGCACAGCAGCACAGCGGCCCACAGCATGAGGCACCCTCACGGGGACTCTCACTTCCCTGCTTTTGGGGACTCTCTCACACTTCCCTGCTACTTGCCACTAGAAGTCATCACAGAACTGGCTCCTCATGCCCCAGCCTTGAGATACTCTTCACTGAATCATGGGTGGAGAAGACTAGGGAGCTATTTCTTTTCTATTCCCCTCAGACGTGGACTTTTGACGTCCTAAAGCCATGAAACATCGTCTTTATCGGTCTTTTACCATTTTGCTTTTCCTCCTAACAGAATGAATACTTCTGGAATAACGCAGTCGAGGGAGGAGGAAGACCCCAAGAACAGGACAGAAAGCTGAGGTGGGGATAAGCTAACATTGCAGAATTTTCTTTTTCCTCACAGGGTGGGGTGCTGTGCCCTTGACACAGAGCACTTCCACGTGCCCTCAGCACACATTGCACACTCCCTGGCTGCTGCCTGGTCTCATCCTTCAGGGGGCAGTTTAGCTGTCACTTAAAGATCAGGAAGCAGCTTGACCCCTCCTTCCCCCACCCCCACATTCCCATACAAGGAAGTGTTCTGGAAAACAGACAAAGGGGAGTTGACACTGGGGGTCTGGATTTTCAGTGTGACACTTCCCTAAGTTTTGAAGCTGTGTAGACAATGGTGCAGTAAGTGCCCCCACATCCATCGCTGGAGAACTATGTTCTCACACTGTGAGAACTCGGCAGCCCTTGTGTTTATAGACAAATCCTCAACCCCAGTCACACATGCTACACTCTTATCCATTCTCACAGCAATGTCTCTGTTACCCTCTTGCTGCCATGGACCCTTAGACTGTTTGAAGAAGAGGCAACAAGATTTGTGTGGTTATTCCACTGTCTTCATTGTATTCATATGGGGTCAAAATGTACCCTACTTTCAGCCCAAGTGCTCTAAATGGAGGGTCACCCCCTGCTAAATTAGGGGTGCTGGAACCTTTTGCCAAGCCCCAATGATCCCAACCCAAGAACGTTGGATAATTTTCCCAAAGCCAGTGGGAGGCCTTCTAAGGGCATAGGCATTCTGGCTGTTGTGTGACACTTGTAGTTTGGGGACATAAACTGGGCACTTCTGGCAGTCATTTTGCCTTCAAGAGGTGGGACTCTGCAGAAAGCATAGTCAGGACAGAGTGAAGAACTAAGAGAAGATGAGCAGCCGAGTCCTGCTGAACTCACTGGAGTCCCTACATCCAGCTGGCTCTAAAACTCAGCTGTAGAAGTGGCTGAAAATCTCTTTCTAGCTGAGCCAGTTTGAGGTAGTATCCTTCTTGATCCTAACAAGTTCTGATTTCCATGAACCAGGGGGCAAAAGAGATATCAGTCAGGAATCAAGAATGACATTGAGCAGGCCATTTGGGCTGGACATGCAGTGGAAATCTCCACCCATCTCTGCGGATGGCTGGGGCTTTACCTCATCTGAGTCATTTTGAGGGTTGGGTCTGTGGCCTACGAACAAGTCAGAGAGTTATTATTGTCAGTGCAGAGATGGCCCAACACCTGTCCTTTGCTGGTTCTCCCCCACTCCCACAGCCCATTGTAGAAAGACATCATTGCAAGGCTGAAGGGGAAATCACCCCTCAAGGGGACATTTCCAACCTAGGCAGATCTTCACTGTTGTTGTTGCCCCTCGGTTGCCATGGGGATCAGTTTCACGCCTACCCCTGCAAAAATGCCGAAATCTGATGTGATGGCTACTCTTGGCTCTTGTCTTGCTTGCACGTGGAATTAACCACAAACCCGAGCTGATGGGCACAGCTGGGGGGAATTTTCAGTTAATTGGAAAGTTTGAGGTAGGGAGAACCACCTTAATCAGGGCCGGCAGCCTATATAAAGGACATGAAAGAAAGAAGCTTGTATTGCTTGCCCTCACTCTCACTAGCAAGTCATTTCTTCATTGGCCTTAGAGTCTACTTCTTCCGGATTCCAATTTAAGTTGATGACCAACTGAGACGTCTGGCCTAGTGGACTGAACAACTACTAGATTCTTGGACTGTCCATCAGGAGACAGCTGCTGTGGAACTGGCTGGACCACAGCCTGTAAGTCATTCTAAAAAAATCCCATATATGTTTGCTCTAGCAGCTCTGGTCCTCTGGAGAACCTTGACTAACGCATCTGAGGATGCTCAAGTGCCTTATATAGAATAAGTGTATGGTGCAGTGTATACTTTTGGTCCTCTCTACATTGTCTACACATCATCTGTATTGTCTAATGCAATGTAGGGTGTATTGTTGGAAAATAAGATGTTTATTACTGGTGCAATAGTATGTGTGTGTTCTTGTATATGCTGATATGTGTTCATTTGTATGTGTGTGGAGGAAAGAACTTGATGTTAGATATCTTCTTCAATTCCTCTCCATCTTATTCTTTAAGACAGGTCCTTTCATTAAACCTGGAGTGGAGCTCACTGATTGGCCAGACTGACTGGCCTTGGAGATCTTCCTGCTGCCTCCACCTCCCCAATAGTGCAACTTTAGGGGGGAACCCTCCATCTGTGGTTGGCTGATTCCACGAATGTGTCATCCACAGACATGTGACTCCCTATCATAGCTCACCCAGCTATAGGGCTTCCTTCTGTTCTCTCTCTAGTACTCTTCCTTTCAAGAGAAATCGGGAGACAGACAGACAGACACACCTGCTGTTTAGACTCCTAGCTGTGACACTGCACAGCAGTTAAGGTGCAGTTGCTAGAGCAGATGAATCCCAGCTGCCTTCCTCAGCATCCGAGCCGCTCATTTTCTGATGAACGAGATGCAGCTGACCATCTGATGTCTGAGTTCAGCTGCAGAGTGCCACATGGTCCTCTCAGCTCCAGCAGAGGTCATGAAGACTGATGGGCCAACCCTTTAATTACTCTCGGGAAAGACAGCCAAAGTCTCATTTCCCTCCATGGCACAGCGTAGTGGGGTATGCCCATGCAAATCGGGAGTGAACAGCCCTACTGACAGGCTTTGAAGAAGTGATCTTCCCCTGAAGGACTAACTTGGCATTTCTGACTGTCAGGAAAAGCCGCGAGGACCCCAGGCTTTCATTTTCTTCTGCTAGGTAAGAGCACAGCCTCCCGGGTGAGCAAGTTGGTAGAGCGGCTACAGACAGAGCTGCGCTGTCTGCCCATGGGTCAAGCTGGACCAGCACTACTGGTAAAACCAGCCTGTGTCACTATAGTGCTTCATGTGGCCACTGTGGCTTTGGCAACAAGCGTGGCTGTATTTTTGTAAGGAAACCAGCTGGACCATCTTTCCCGCAGAGTAGTTAGACCGTGAATGGGGCAGGATTACCGTGGATCACCATTATTTAAGCTGTCCTGCCTAATGTGTTCTTTCTATACAAAATATGGCAGAATATTTTCTTGCAAAGGTAAGTATAATCCCCGATAAGCATTCCTAAGTAGGATTACACGCAATGGAAACCATGGCTCAAAGACACATACTCAGTTACTAATTGGCAATTTCCTGGCTAGTCGTAAATATTATCAATCCCCAGGGTCTGCGCAGGTGCCTAGTGGGCAAAGCGCTTGCGGCACACCCAGAAGAACCTGCCTTTGGATCCTAGGCAAAGCCGGGTGCGGTGACAAGCATCTGTAACCCCAGTGCTAGGGGAGCAGAGGGTGCTCACTAGCCAGTCAGTCTAGAGGAATCAGTGAGCTCTGGCTTCTGGAGAGTGAGAGAAGAACACACCTGTTGTTGACCTCTGGCCTCCACACATACATGCACACATGGGCACATGTATATATGCACACGATTCACGTATATGTGTATTTGTGTGTGTATATGTGTATGTATGTTTGGATCCCTCTTATCCCAACCCTGCTCACAATAGTTAGCTATTAAAATTCAATCTTGGTGATTAATGTATAATAATGCACCTTATGAATCTGAATGCATCATGCAAATGTAAGATTTAAATATCTACCCAATCTTCCTCTGTCCTGTTGAAGGAGGAGTTTCTTCCTTCTGGGCGTGGCTTCTTTGAATCTTCTTTGCATTACTAGTTGGGAAGAAGTTGAGCTCCTTGTGATGCCCTTAGGTCTCCTCTTCACCAGGTACACAACAGTCAGATCACACAGAAAACACCGAGCCGCAGAGCCCACAGAGAAAGCAGCAGAGTAAGGTTTGTAAGCAGACACAAAGCGATCTGTCCTCGTTCTCATAAATCAGTACCAAATGGACATCATGAGAGACGCAGTGCACAATGCTGAGTGTAATAGAACCAGAGGAAAAGAGGCCCCAGGCAGGTCACGGTGCAATGCTTTATGATAGTGTGTGGGGTAAGAGCTCTCCCAGAAAGCCAGAAACAAGTGGCATGCTTACCTTGAGTCCCAGCACTCCCAACAAAATGATGCAGGAAGAGTTTCAGAAGTAAAAGGTAAGTATGTTAGCCAAAGAGGCTCTGCGGCCTGGCTCTTTGTTTTCATTTCTCCTACGAGTTTGCAAGGTCAGACTCGCCCTTCCTCCTACTGCACGTCACCCTCCTCCCGCCCCTCCCCCCACCTCAGCAGCAAGCAGATTTCAAGATACTCATGTATTTAATGAAGGGGCTGCAGAAATGTCAAGAAAAGTCCATATTATAGGTTTTAAAACTTAGGGTTTTGGACAATTATTACATGTACTCACTCATAAGTGGTTTTGAAACATAAAGCAAAGAAAACCAGCCCTCAAATCACAATCCCAGAGAACCTAGACAACAATGAGGACCTTAAGAGAGACATACATAGATCTAATCTACATGGGAAGTAGAAAAAGACAAGATCTTCTGAGTAAATTGGGAGCATGGGGACCTTTGGAGAGGGTTGAAGGGGAGGGGAGAGACAGGGAGGGAAGCAGAGAAAAATGTAGAGCTCAATAAAAATCAATAAAAAAAAAAACCTTAGGCTTTTGAATATCAGAAATCCATGTCTAAAAGAAAGGAAGCATGGATTCTCAGAATGGGGGAAAATTGCTACTGGGCAAAGGAAAGTCCCCACTTTCTTAAGCTTGTCACAGACTTGTATTTCTAGTGTCTGGGGAAAGGGAGAAGGGAAAGAACAGAGAATTATGGACGGGAAGAAAGTCAGCTGGACCTGAGATGAAAGGACCATGTGCACCTGCAGGGAGATGTTGAAGAGATAAGAAGACTCCCAGCATCCCTCAGCTTCTCCTGGAGCCAGGACTCTTGGAATCAAGGCCAAGAATGCCTGTTTGGGAGGCTGGCTACCCACCACGGACCCTGGATTCCTGCCATCTTTAATAGGGAGTGAATCAGCACCTAGGTCTCTTTGTTAAACCATGGTGTTCGTCAGAAGGTTTGTGCAATGGTTAACAGAAACTGCCTTCCACCGGCTCATGAGTTTGAATGTCTGGTTCCTAGTGGATTGTGTTGTTTCAGGATGTGCGGCCTGTTTGGGACTTGGGCACAAGCTGGCAGAGGTGGATACCTTCAAGGTTTATTCTTTCTTCTGGTTTCAACTTGTTTCAACTGCTTCCTGGTCAGTGGTATTGAGGAGCCTCTGTTACACACTGTCGGTGCTGTGAACTCCTCTACACTTTCCCTGCCATGATGCACCGAGACCCTCTGAGACCCTGAGCCAAAGTACGCCTTTGTGGTCTATGATGGTTACTATTAATTATTCGTGGACACATCTCTAGGCACAGATGTAAGAAGTTAGCCTCAGAATGTCTTTGGAGGACCATCTAGATGAAGCGAATTGACATGGGAACCCCATCTTACTTGTTGAGGGACTATCCCCTGCACAGGAGATTCAGGATAATATAAAACAGTAAAAAATGGGCTGAGCACTAGCATGCTTCAATCCACTACTCTCTGTTCTTGGCTGGGTGGGATGGGGCAAGATGCTGTAAGCTCCTGGGGCCTTCACTTTCCTGCGAAGATAGACTGTGACCTGGAATTGTGAGATGATGTGAGCCCCTTCTTACTTAGCTTGCTTGTGTCCGGTACTTTACTATTGCAATAGGAAGCAACACTCACGGTGTGTGCGCATGATCCATCATGGCATGGGACCATGGCCTATCATGGTGTGGGAGCATGGTCTATGATGTGGCAGCATGGTCCATCATGGTGGAAGCCTGGTCCATCATGGTGTGTGAGCATGGTCCATCATGGCGTGAGCATGGTTCATCATGGCGTGAGCATGGTCCATCATGGTGTGAGCATGGTTCATCATGGTGTGAGCATGGCCCATCATGGTGTGAGCATGGCCCATCATGGTGTGAGCATGGCCCATCATGGTCTGAGCATGGTTCATCATGGTGTGGGGGCATGGTCTATCATGGAGTGGGAGCATGGCCCATCATGGTGTAGGGGCTTCGCAGCAGGGAACTGAACTAGCTCGTCACACTTCATCCACAGTCACAGGACAGAGAGATGAATGCTGGTGCTCAATTCACTTTCTCCTTTTCATTCTGTCCAAGATCCTAGCCAGTAGAACGGAGCTGCCCACATTTAGGGTGGGTTTTCCTACTTCAATTACTTAAGCTTCTGAAACTCTCTCACGAACATGCCCAGAGACGTGTCTTATAGGTGATTGATTCTAGAGACTAAATTGATAACTGATGTTAGCCTCTCTCGCCCTAAAAGCTCCTGACTCAGTGGATCTAGAGCGGGTACAAAAGTTGGCATTGCTAATAAATCCCTGGTGGTGCTTAGGCGATCCCCCTAAGAAATTCTACCTAGAGAAATACACTTTGAATGAATATTTAAAGAAAAAAATACAGCTGCCTTTCTGAGTGGCTTCTGCACTTTCCACAGCAGTGGACAATTCTTTCTTCATATATGTTATCTGTGCATTTATGTGTGTGCATGTGATTTCCTCTGTGCATACATTTGTGCAGGTGCCTGCAGAGGCCAGAAGGGTGCATCAGCCCCTGGAACTGGAGTTCCATCTAGGCGGTTGTGAGCAGCCTGAAATGGATAATAGGAATAAAACTTCAATGTGTAGAACACTAAGTGCCCTTAACCACTGATCTCCCCAGCCCCTCTCTATACATATTTTAATTGCCACATGATTATATATACTTATGAAGTACAGTGTGCTACTTTGATTCATGTATATTTTATGCTGTGACTAAATCAGGGTAATTAGCATATTCATCACCTCAACATATGAGATCTTTTTTTCTTTCTGTACCGAAGATTGAGCCTATAGCCTCCTGCATGCTAAGCACACGTTTTTGTTGCTGAGCTATATCCCCAGTCCCTGGCTTTTTACTTTCTCTTTTGAGACAGGATCTCACTAAGTTGCCCAGGTTGGCAACTTACTCTTTACTTTTCTATTGCTGTGTTAAAAGACCCTGACAAACCAGCTTGGGAAAGGGCGCTCTACTTTGGCTCACAATTCAAGGATCCAGTCCATCACTGCAGGAAAATTACAGCAGCAGTATCTTGGACAGCTGATCACACTGCATCCAGAGAGTAATGCTTGCTTGTACTCAGTTGTCTTTGCCCTTTTTATATAATTCAGGATCCCAGCCCAGGGGATGGTGCCACCCACAGTGGGCAAATCTCACTTCAATCAGCCTAATCAAGATAATCTCCCACAAGCACGCCCATCTCCCAGATGATTCTAGATCTCATTAAGTTCACTATTAGATTGACCATCACATTGACCTTGAACTTACTATATAGCCAAGGTTGACCTTGAACTTGCGGTCCTCCTGCCTACTTTCTTTGTGCTGAAGTCATTTAAAATTCCCTCTTATAGTCATTTTGTAATACGTATTACATTATTGTGTATAACAGTCATCCTATTGTGATATAGACCACCATAGCCCTTCAATATGCTTCTAACATCTCCCCCACTGGATGGCAGTCAAGCCCATATCCACCTTCAATTTCCACATGAGAATATGGTGGCCTAGAGAAGTGAAGTAACTTAATTAAGATCATATAGCTTTAAATAGGATGGAGGGCGAATTAGACCCTAGGTCTCCCAGTCATACCCCTAGACATTATTCTATCCCATAGTGCTCTGGGGTTTGACCTCGGACCTCTGCCACTACTTCTACACGGTGACTAAGTTCCAGAAGCACTACTCCAACCTGCAGCCACCCTAGAGGCTGGAAAAAGTGATGACCTTGGGAGCTCAGGAATTAGGGATGCTGGGCAGGGGCTGTGCTCTGCAGGAGTGCAAACTGCTCTTCCTTCAAGGCCCTGCAGCCCCCTGCTGCTCCCACTATTTGAGTTAGTGTTATCGCTCTCCGGGGATGGATTTATCCTGGTTTTACTCACTTCAGCAGCGCTAGCTCTGCCCACTTAGTGCTCTTGGCTTTATATATCATTATCACACTCTCCGTTCTCCAGTCGTACACAGTTTAGCCCTTATTGCTTTAATTCCTCTCCTGGTGTTCTTGCAGGGAGACGACAAGAGAAAGCAAATTGCCCTGTGGAATGAAGAGAAAGGGAAATGCCATCCCTGGCCTTGCAGAAGGGAAAGCAGGGGGCAAGACACCAGGATGGGAGGAACGCCCTCTCTTTATCCATCCTTGGTGAGAGAAAAGAGCAAAAGCTTCACAGTTCTGATCCTAGCTATCAGCTTCCAAGTGACAATGAGAATATTAATAAGACTACAAGTTAACACTTCTTTAACACTCCAGGGATCCTGGGCACTCTGCCAGGCAGCTCATATTCTCAAGAATCTCGAATCCGTGATTGCACTCAGATTCTCTGGGTGGCCTCTAAGAAGTGGGTGCTGTTATTTATCCATTTTACAGATGAAGAAGTCAAGGCTCAGGACCTTAAAGAAACTCTCCAGCTGCCACTTGGCAGAACCGAGGGCACCTGAGTCTGTAGTGATGCATTTGTGTCTACCAGGCTCTGAGGCTTTCCTCTGCTCCCTCTCCAGGGAAGGTCTTCAGTTCTGGGACAAAAACTGGGTTGTCTCCAACAGCAGGACTCGAGAACTTGATTCAGCACCTGCTATCACCATGGCAATGCCATCACAATTAAGTCCTGTTCTCCACGACTGAAGGAAGCCTCTCTTCAGATCCAAGTGAAGACAACTGTGTACAGAAGGTGGAAAAGCCAGAGCAATCCATCTTTACCAAAAGACCCCAGAGCCAGTACAGACAAAGGGGATCGAATGTGGGCTCCTGTCCCTTCCCCACCCCTCAAACACATGCGAAGACTTGTACGGGAAAGGCTTCACGTTTATCTCTTGTGCATGCTGAGGCTCAATCTAAGATTTTAATTGAAGGATTCAAGAGGATTAAGGAAGGACAAAGGGGGGAAGTGAAGCCACTGTTTTGTTCAGCCGTCCTAATTTAAGATGGGGAACAGATTCTTTATCATCACTGTGGCTGGGATATGATGAGGGTCTCTGGTGACTTAGAAACATCAGAACATTGATGCTGGTGAAGAGACTCTTGGGAAGTCCTGCTCTTTCTTGGCACCTGCAGAGGCACCGGTGGTAGGAAATGTCTGGGTCCAAATATGAGTCCAAGAAGGATGTCTGCTCTGGTCTGCTTCCTGTCACTATGACACATCCCTGGGATCATCCACCTAGGAGAAAAAAAGTCCCCTGGCTCACAGTTCGGGAGGAAGGTTTCAGTCCATGGTCTGGTGAGCTCTTGCTTTGGACACAGCAACTCACCACTCCTGGCGACCTCTCTCCAGGGCACACACCAAAGATCTAAAGACCTCTAAGAGGCTCTATCCCCTACACTACCACTATGGGGCGCCAGTCTTTAATACACAGGTCTTAGGAGAGTATCTAAGATCCAGCTATATGTAGTAAGACCCTTACAGAGTTCTTGGAAAGTGGGGTCTACTCCCCTATCTCACCTTCCATCCACAACAGCTTGTGCCAATGTCCATCAGACAGGAAAGGAAGGGAGAGAGGTAGGGGGTGGGAAGCAAGGAAGTGAGGGAGGAAGGGAAGGGAAGATTAGCAGCAGGCAACAGATCTGCTCTTTGACTTTCAGTTCTTGAAAGTTTACATCTTATGGCTAAAGCAGAACAAGATGTGTGGTGTTCAGATCTTGCATCAAACTCCCCAGACATGAGTCCTTTCCTTTCCCCACCTCCAGCATTGCACATCCTGGAAGGCTGAGGAGGTGGCAGGGGCCTTCTGTGTTTCTTCTCAATACTCCGTCCCTCTCTGCGTAGTTAGTGGAGCTGCCAATCAAATAATACCCACTCTGTGGCCAGAGCAGATAGCCCAGGAAAGCCAATCAGATTCTCCGATGTTGCTATTGGAATCTTTAGCCAAGAGCATAGGGGATAAAAGTTGCACTGGGCAGCATTCTGGAAGGAGAACCCCAAATCCTTGCTGTGTTGGGTCCCTGGAAGGGCCCTGATCTGTACACAGCTGAGAACCAATTCTTTCATCTACCTCCTAGCATCCTTCTGATAAATGACCAGTGGCTATTGTGTAAGTCAGACTTCCTCTCTGTGGCTTGTCTTAATACAGATGGATAAAACTGACTGTTAGACAAGCTTCTCTTCCAAATGGATCCTAGCCAGCTCCATTGCCTGGATACCCAAAGATGCAAAGACACACACCTTGAGCTATTTGAAGCTCTTTAACTTAACAAAATGACAGCTATTTAAAAAAGGAAGCAGATTTTGAGAAATTCCCATTCCTTGCAAAATTCGTCATTGAGTTTTCATTTCCAGTCTCTATGGGGTAGCTGGCTGTGGCTGCATTGCAAATGCTCTTAAACCCAATGGACTAAAACATTGAGAACGGACTGTTGACTCGGAGACTGTGGGTGAACCGGGTGCTTCATAGCTCAAGGTGATTCATGGTTGATGGTCAGCTGTGCATTTGAGCTGTTACTTGTGTTCTTAGGGATTTGAGTAGACATAGGATTGGGGCCTGCGGCTTCTTTCCTTGCAGTATCTTCTCCTCCCAAATTATCCCATAGCCTATCCACGCCACAAAACAGGGCTCTGAAGGAAACAGAACTGTGAAAAACCTGTGAGGTCCTGGCTTAGAGATACCAATTCTAGATACCATTTGTACAAAGCAAGTGGAAAAGCCAGCTCCAATTCTCTGTTAAGTGGCTGAGAGCATTTATGATTTAAATCTGAAAGGTCGCAACTGGCTGGTGTTTTGAACGCTTGTTTCCCAGTAGGTGGCACTGTT
>NW_026067926.1:7677202-7732628 GCF_014885135.2 Alexandromys fortis | reverse complement strand
GCTCATAACTCAGGAAGAGGAGCCAATCTGGTGGAAGTAGGCCACTGAGGGCCTTGCTCTCTGCCTCCTGGTCTGCAGGATGTGCACAGTCTCCACCGCACGCCCCCACTGTCATGACGTGACATGTCCCTTCTCCACCACTGTGCACCAAACCTCCGGAAACAAAACGCACAGAAGTCTTTCCTCCCTTAAGTTACTTCTACCAGGCATTGTGTCTATGGCACAGCAAATGCAGCAAATACAGAACTACGCCCACACCTTGATGTTGGGGGGCTCCCAAGTGACATTACAATAGCCAAGTTAGTGAAGAAAGAAAAAGATTAACAACCATTTTGCCAATAATCTACCACTTCTAGTTAATACGGTTTAACTAAATAATAACCCAGAGAAAGGCAGCTACTGTGCCCACGGCCTGATCCCCCTTGGGGAACAGTGCCACCAATATCATCAGTGAACAGTCCAGTATGGCAACCAAAAGTGTCCCCACACAGTGTCCAATGCCCCCTGGGAAACAGTACTGACACTCACTTGACAAGAACAGAGGTGGACCCAGGGTGACGGTTTCCATGTGTTCCTCCCACCCCTCCCCAGTGCTGAAATCTGAGAAAATCCTCAGCTGATTGCAAAGTATGGGCCAGTACGATCTTCACTGTCATCTGGAGGTGACAGAATCCGTTCTCTTCTCTCCCCTCTCCATCTTCATTTGCCCTGTCCTGTTTCTTCAAGGATCCATCCCTGCCGACAGGACTCCACCGAGCTGCGCTCCTTCTCTGTCCCCACTACTCACCCTGCCAATCCAATCGGGCTCCCAGTGTCGGGAAACATTTACCCTACAAGATATCCCAGGGCCCGTTTTCAATCTCAGTTGACATTTACAGGGGTTTCTCCCATTTGCCAGTTTGCTCCGGCTGCACGCAAACACATTTGATGTTTCCTTTGCTGGGTATTTTTCATCCCGTGTCAATTAGCACAACGAAGGGACTCTAATAATGATGTATGGGCTGGGTGGGAAGAGCCTGCTGATGGCCCTGGGAGGCGAGCAGGTTGTTCATAGGGCCCTGGCTCGGCTGTGTCCTGCTCAGAGCATGCCGAACCCGTGATCTCCAAGATCTCCGCAGAGCTCACTGCAACTAGTTTGTGGGCACACCGTGACCACAGAGCTGGCCCCTCCCACACTCCCAAGGAAAAGAAAAGACATGGGCTTGCATCCAAAATAGCCAGCAACTGACTCCTTAGTACATAGGTCAGTGGACTTAGGAGGCCCAGCCAGCTAATCCAAAGTCAGTCAGCAGTTATCAAATCTGAAGTTAAAATTTGCAATTTTTTTTTCTATTTTTAGCTCTCTTAAAACATATTTTCTCCCTCCTAATTTCCTTTCAAACCATGGAACTCTCACTGAGATGCCCCTGTATTCTGTGTCTGATACGCACAAAGCTCTGGGATGGGGAACTCTCGCCCCTTCTGCGAAGATTCCCACATCTAGTTTCAGTGTAGGGAGCCGAGGGAGCAACCAGTGAGAACCCTCCTAGTCCAAAAGCAAGAGCAGTTGGCCAGTTTAGAAAACAGACATAATTTTGCTGCCCTCCGAGAATATAATTGAAGACAAAATCAATCTATCTTCAGCCCTAAGCCAGAGGACGGGAAAGACCCCGGTCCTGAACTGGGAGTGGGGGATTTGGGCTGTGGGGTAGGGGGTGCTGAAGGGACCCTCTTATTTCTTCTGGGATGCACCAAGAGCGGGAGAAGTTGATAAATTCAGAAACAGCACCACCTGGTGGTCACAGAACCGAGCTGGTGCGTTTCACCGGGACAGCTTGTCTCCCCGCTTCTGGGGATAGATTGATTGGTTGTTTAAACCTGTTTACTTAAAGCTGAAAGGCTAGGCAAAGCTTCAGCGAAACTCAGGACGGTTTATCCTAAGAAACGGTCTCCAAAGCTCTGCAAGTGGTATTCTATGTGGTTTACTTCACCTGATAGTCATTTTGATTTTTGCACTTTTCTCATTTGATTAAATAAAGAACATAAAGTGTTGGCACGTGCCTTTAATGCCAATACTCGGAAGGCAGAGGCAAGTAGGTCTCTGTGAGTTCGAAGCTAGCCTAGTCTAGAATACAAGAACTAGTTCCAGGACAGAATCCAAAGCTACAGAGAAACCCTGTCTCGAAGAAAAAAAAAAAAAAAATCAACCCTCCCCCACACCAAAAAAACAGCATAGATACTTTTAACCAATAAAACACCAAAACACCATATTTACCTTAAAGAGGAAAAGAAATGAGATACTACAGAGGGTGTCTTGGCCCAAAATAAACCACTAGGCTATTCCTTTGTGCTAACTTTTTAATGAGAGTAAAACAGGTCCAAGTGGGACTTACGAGAACATAGTAGAGGGAAAAACAAGAAGAAATGGTGTATGAGGGCAAGAACAGCAGCGAGACCATTAATAATTAAATACGGTACACTTATGCAACTTCAACTCACAGAGCCCTGCAATACTCATCCTTGTGAGAAGTCTGTCCCCTGGCTTGGCATGAAGCCACAAAGCTACGTTAGCATCCCCATTTGCTCCCTGCCCAAGATGTACTGTAAGCTATTTATTACAATAATAATAAATAAAATTAAATCTATTACAATACCAACGTTGACTGAATATTGTTATGATATGATATGGTGTACTGTGCCAAGAAGTCTGGGTGTTCTACCGAGTTCATCTTTACAACGGCCGCATGGAGTACCGGTTACTATGGTCCAGAAGAAACAGACACTACTGCTCAGAGACTGACGGTGTGCCCATTCACTCCTGAGACTGGGACCAAACCAACAAAAACAACGCTGCCTTTGGCTTGTATCCACAGCACTTAGGTGGTGATGCCTGGGTAAGTACATGGAGAAACAAGTGGAGAACTTGTTAGGAATACACAAGACCATACAAATAAAGAAAAACAAAACTCTTCCAGCCAAAGACCCTTTTGCTCATCAGCTCGAATATCTTAAAAAGACCGGCGGATGCTGAGAGCAAAATCTCTTCTGCAGCCTCTTCCTCTTGCTCCTCGATGACTTTTCTTTCTGGGGTTTAGTTTCCCCGAGGTAAATCTTGCTTTCAACATTTTAAGTAGAAATTTCAGCAACGATAACAAGAAAAAAAACTGTTTTCGTGACCCATTCTCCCTAGTATAGTGACACCTCAAGCTGTTCTACTCTGTCCTATCTGGGACGCCTCTTCCATTGGTCCAGGGCATCCACTCTGTATATGTGACCTGCCCATTCAGCAGGTGGCCATTTGGATTACGGAATCAGCTGTCACCGTCTCACGAAACTTGTCTTAAAGTCACCCAAATCGTCCTTCTGTGCTTCAAACTGCATCGAAGTGGAATAGCAGGGGGTTGCCCTCCCAGGGTCCCAGGGAGATGCTGTGAAGTATTTTAAGTGAGAAAGAAAATCTCCTACATAAGAACAGCAGGAAAATAAGTTGTTTGCCAAAGTTTCTAAGATCTGTGGTACATTACCGCGGTTGGTCTCAGCTGGACCCAATTCATAATTCAGAGTTTCATCATTGGTATGGACACACAGAAAAAGGCAATGCGTACATAGAGTTTGGTTATCTATGTGTAGTTTATCACTTTGGATACATCGAGAGCACAGCGTAAGACTAAGTCCTGATGTGCTCTGTAGACTGGGATGACGATGGCACGGGGTCACTGTTGCACTGGGAATTGGAATTCCATCATCAGTGTTACTGTTGTGCTTGGCGTAATTTGGGAAGTTTATTAACTACTAGGAATGTAAAGTGTGGTGACCTTTAAACTACAGCACACACCAGAACCACCCACCAGAAGCAGAGGTTGGGTTAAAATTAAAGTTTGAAAGGCAGAGCGAGGCCACCTCTCCCACATTCTCCCAGGGGTTGGACAGCTCCTACAGGGGATCCTCGGAAGCCACATTAACAGAAGCAGGCCCCATGGCACATAGTGAGGCTGTGGTCACTCTTGTGAAAGGAGGTTAGGACGGCACCACTGCTGTCTGCCTCCTGGGCCTGCCTCTTCTCTCCTCATGAGCACACTCCAACAGATCACCCGGGAGTCAGACTCCAGGGAAAGAGCAAGATGGCAGATGATAGGAGCGTGTCAGGAGTGGTTGTCCGAGAAGTGCCTCACATGTTTGACGGTACCAGTGGACATCCAAGAGGAGGTGATGAACGGGAAGCAGCACTAGCAGAAGCTCAGACCAAAGAGAAAATTCCACCAAGCAAGAACACAACCCCCTCGGGTCATCAAGACTCAGGTGCCCAAAGATCCAAACGCACGTCATGTCCATCTCCCAGAATTTGGGACGCCCGGCCACAGAGGCACTTGGGAAGGTGGAGGCAAGCAAGAATTGAGCCGAGAATGAAGGTGAGGCAGACGATGCAAGTGCAGAAACAGAGGGGAATGGGGATGTTGGGAGGGAGTGGATACAGGGTGTCCCGGACCTCAAAACCAAAACCATCACAAGTATGTCTGTATCAAAGCAAGTGTGCTCTACAGGTTACTAGCCTCCCACAAGCTCCATCCATTTCCTTAGACAACTTGGCTTCCCAACTGGGCAGGAGGCTCTACCTGAAGCCAAGACAGTCCCCTGTGCGGTTCCCTCTTCCACTCCTGCTCAGTTCCTCGGGGCCCCACCAAGAATCTGCTGTTTGCCAACTGCTAATTATGAATCACTGTACAACACATGTTCTTAAATGGGGGAGAACTTCTGGGTGTCCTCAATTCCCGAGCAAAATCAAGATCACTAAGGAGAAAACCCCAACATGCCAACTGACCTCCCCATATTACTTTTTCATAAGCTTTCCAGTGCCTCAAATTTCACCATTAAAGATTCATTCCTTTGGCTTAAGGCTTTAATCCCCTATTAAATGTAAATCTCCCTGGCAAGCTGATAGTGTTTGGGGAATGAGGTCATACATTAAGCCTTATCTATCACTGACACCTCATTGAAATCGAGTTGACAGTCTTCTGGAGAACCAGGTTTAATAGGGGAGAAAGGAGATAAATGTGAGGGTACTTGGCAGCAAAGGGGAAGATACTCGGGAGATAGGATTGGAAACTAACATTTATTGAGGCATTATGCTAATAAGAAAAAGAAAAATAGCTACCTTTTACTGACTGCTTAAATGTGTCAGGTTCCATGCTGGGCTCTTTACATATGGGGGGATAATTTACAGAGATAGCTGCATGCTTGTTCTTGTGCTCAAGGAGGCTGGAAAGATCAGGAGGGAATTCCCCCTCCTTGTTTTAAAAGCAAGAACCCCAGCCTGGATGCTCAGTGACTTGTGGTCCTTCGGCTCCCATCCCTGACGTTGCTTTTATGCAATAAAATGCCGAATAAAGCTGATTGGTCCAGGAGAGGACTGTCTTATCTTGTGTCACAGAAGTTTGACGTAGGGAACTCTGGTGTGGGATGTCTCAAGGACTCAGGCTCTTCTCTTTTCATTTCCCAAGTAGACTCCTTCATGGTCAACCACGGCAACATGGGCCAAAATTTCTTTCTTAGGACTAATGATTCTGTCCCAGCCCAACTCATTTTTTTTTTACATTTTTAAAGATATGTCCATCATGCTCACGGTCCACGATAACAGCATCTGCATTCTGGACAGTTGGGTAGAAGAAAAGAAGGGACGAAGAAGGGGCATGGGTTGTGTGCTAAAGAATCTGCCACCTCCACTCTCTACCTGGATCCCTTTGGCTAGGATCCAAGGGCATGGTTGTTCCCACTGCAAAGCAGTCTGCTAAATGTCAACTTTATTCTTGGCATTTCCTGTGCAACTAAAACTTCCGTTGGCACAGGAATAACAAAATCAACAGCAAAGGAAACACCGGCCCAAGTCGCCTCCAGAGGGTCAACTAGATAGATACGGAAACTCCAGATCACCTGCTGAGGAGGCAGAGGCTTGTCCCTGGGGAGAAAGAATCTGCTAGGAAGGAAGAAGAAGCGTGAGAGAGTAGACAGAGCTTCATTTTCCGAAGCAGGCAGGAGAAAGAAGGTTTGAGGCTCTCGAGGATAGAAACGGTGTTCTTCCTGAACACATAACAGGGGTGTCACAGTGTCAATGAGATAGCAGTATGGGAGAGCACAGATGGAGAGGTAAAGGCCAACCCTCCCTCACCTGGAACCTGAGCAGTCCTGCGTCTGTTGAGGGGACAAAGCTCAGAAGCAGAGCGGAAGACTTGCAGATGCAGCATGGGGGCAGAAGGAGCGTCAGTGGCCCTCACCTCTGGGACTGGCAAGCCCTCCCCCTCGTTCCTAAATCATAGCATATGTTCCCTAGACTGTGTGTATCTCTGGGGATTGGCAGGGACGCCCCTAAACATGTCTGTGATTGAATTTCTCAACACCCTAGTTAATGGGAGCCTAGAGCCAAATTTAATTTGATTTAAAACAAGTAAATTATTTTGGCATTCCTTGTGCCGTCGGAACGCTGCAGAGCAAAGTCCCGGCCGCTCATTTACATTGCTGTCACAGCAGAGTGTCCTCCGAGGTGGTTCTTATTTTCCTCACATTATAGAGAAGGAAGCTGAGATCCAGAGAGCTTGATTGTTTATGCAGAACCAAAGGGCTTGGCCAGACCAAGATTCATACCCCATTCTCTCTGATTCCGAAGTCGATACTCTTAGCCTAGCGTGTGTCAAAGGAAGAAGAAGAAGAAAACTTAAACAGAGGGAAGCCAGTCCACACCATCCTCTAGGAGCCAATCAGATCCTCTCCAGTTCTTTTCTGTTACTAACTGAAAAATGCCTGGGCCAGCAAGCGTGAAGACCTCAGTTCTAATCCCTAGAACCCATACAAAGCTGGACACAGTAGCATGCACATCTATAGGGAAATGAGAGGCGAAGACCAGAGAATTCCAGGGAGCCTGTGAGGCCAGGTCATTTAAAGAGAAAAGAGAGTCCCATTCTGGAATATCAGAAGTCCAGTGTGAGCATCTCCTGGGCTCAGTGATGGCCTCCAGTAAGAAAATAGACAACAGGCCAAGTGCTCAGGAAGAGACTCACAGGGCAAGGCGGTGAAAGGGGAGGGGATAGAATGCTGAAACAGCAAGTTTTGCTTTACCAAAGCATGCTTGAGGCCAGAGGGGGGTTCAGCAGCACAGTAGCATAAACAAGGCCATGTGTGCTGCCCCCAGCATTGAAAGAGCCAACACAAGCTAACCGTTCTCAGGAGAACTGACTGGACAGAATCAATATTAATCTCTTACAGGGCAGAGCCCCAGCAAACTAATGGTTTCCCGTGGTTGGACCCTGCCTCAATATTTCCACCACCCTTGGCACCACCCCACTGGGACCAAGCTTGCAGCACATGAACCTTTGACCTGGGGATAGACCTCAGTGGTGTCACTTTCCCAGCATGCAAGAGGCACTGCATAAAGGAAAGAAAAGCCTGAGGGACGCACTTGCACCACATCCAGACCATAGCAGATCTCAGCAAGAGTACAATGTAGATGCTTAGACCACACTTCCCGTTAGAGGCGACAACAGTCAAATGAGGGGAAGGGCAATAGTGACACCCACAGCAAGGCACCGGTTCCCTACCCTAAGTCTATAGTGCATCTGGCTTTGCTTAAGGCTACATCTGGGCATCTTCCTCCACATACCAAGCTGTCTGCGCTGGTCTCAGCCTCAGCTGTGTCTCCACATGATGACATAATGGTATCCAGCAACTCCAGGTTGACACTGTCTAGGTTGATGGCTCACAGAAAAGAAGAACATCTTTTCCCCCATGATTCCATCAAGTGTACTAAAAATCGGGCTGAGGGTATAGCTCTAATGGTAAAGTAAAGACCTGAGTCTGACCCCAAGAACATTGACCAACCCAAATTGCATTAGGCTAACTCGAGGCCAGTGAAAGACTCTGTCTCAAAAACCAAGGAGGATGGTTCATGAGGAATGACACCTAAGGTTTCCTCTGACCTCCATCTGCACACGCAAAGTGTATGCTATACACACAAACACACACTCATGTACATACACAAATGGTTATTTTCTTTGGCCTAAGGAAGTCAGATACCCATTCCTAATCCTAGATAAAACTCCCAGCAGTGAAGACAACTGGCCCATGACAGGTCTTCACTCCTGACTGAAAGCAGGAGATGCTGACTGTCCCTGGAGAGATGAAGGAAAATTTTACTGGCTAGCGAGGAAGCAGATCGGAAAAAGACACCGCCATAGATGATGCCCCGTAGAGTGAGGAGCAAAGCGTGCCTGAAATGTGCACCTGTGCACACAAACGAGTGTGGATACGCATGCACCAACATACATACGCATGCTCTGTTAGGCTGCAAAGACCAGCAATCCAGGCTCCAGACAGGCCTGTATGCAGCATGACTCAGTGACAGGGCTGTCAAGAGTCACTTTCAAAAGTCTCTCAGTGTTGAACACCTCACTTTCCCTTAACTCCCAGCAGGGGGAAGACGGTCCGGGGAACAGAGCTTGGAAACACCCATTCTTTCTTCTGCTTCAAGGCAGCATGAGGCATTTGGGGTATCTTCCAAATGTGTAATCTTAAAGGATCACCAAAACATGCCCAGATGGCACATGCTCATTCTGGACACTGTGGGAGGAGAAGCCACCATCCTGCACCAGTTTCTGCCTGGGAAGAGACAGTGTCAGGATGTTGTTTCTATAAGCAGGTTGCTTCTATAACCTGTATGCTCATATACTGGAAATGGTAATAATATGTAATCAGTCAAAGGACGTCACAGAACACATATGACAACTCTTTGTCATTTTCCCAACTGCGTGGGTTTTACACTGTTGTGGGAAAGCACGGGCACTCCACCTCCCCAGAGGGTCTCGGCGCTTGGCTACTGGCGTCTGCTGTACCCTACCACGTGTCAGGAATGAACCATTTTCAAACCTTCACACCTCAACATCCCTAGAAAGTTTCCAAAGTTAATCCCCAGCTTTCCAGATCTCTGGGGCCTCTGGCTCCCAGAACATAAAACCCTTGTTTTCACTACATTAGAATTAGAATTTCAGATCGCAGGTCTTCTGAAGAAGGGACAAGCTTAACTAAACTGACAGCTGTGAATCATGCCATTTGTTGTCTAAAGCCAGTGTGGTTCACTGCTGAGATTCAGATGAGAGCTCCTAACCCCACTCTTGCCTTATCTTTATGCTTCTGGCCCCATTCTTCTATGTGTTGTAACATGAGGGCCTGCTGGTTGGGGTTTCTGTCCTGCCCAGTTCCCGCAGCTTTTTAGCCCCAAAGAAAATCACACAGAGGTCTTCATAAGTTATAAACTGATTGGCCCATTAGCTTCTTATTAACTCTTATTACTTATATTAGCCCATTATTCTAGTATATGTTAGCCACATGGCTCGGTACCTTTTTCAGCGGGGCAGGTCACATCCTGCTTCTTTGGTGTCTGGACAGGACTGAGGGAAGAGCTTCCTGCTTCCCAGAATACTCCTGTTCTCATTGCCCTGCCTCTACTTCCTGTCTGGTTGTCCCACCTATACTTCCTGCCTGGCTACTGGCCAATCAGCATTTATTTAAAACATAATGGACAGAATATAGAATTGTCCCACACCAATGTGTTACCATTATTATGCTATGGTCAGTATTTCTACTCAGTGCCAACACCTGGTTGAAGAGGTAGCTCAGTTGGTAATGTGTTTACCACACAAATGCGAAGATCTGAACTCCATTTCCAGGACCCTGGACAGCCAGCCTGGCCTACTTGGCTAGACTTCAAATTTAAAAAATAAAAAAAAGCATGGAAATAAAAAGCCCCTCAAGGCTGTTTTCCATTGATGGTGACACCAAGTACACAGGTATCGAGCTAGAAAGATGACCATCACCCATGTCTACTCCCATTCTCCACCCTCTTCATCAACCAATATTACTATCCTCAATCTAGATATTTGTGAGCCTGGCTCCCACTCTCCAGCCTTGATGCCGTCACTGCTGGGTGGAAAAGCTTACGATGACCCTCCATTTCCACTCTATCCTTTCTTTGCTCTGTCTTCCATGTGGATGCTGGTGTGATCCACACTAATTTCAAATCCATCGTGTGTGCTTTAAATTCTCTCCTGGCCCCATTCCACCCACAGCAGTGTGTCCACACTCCTTCACCAAGCTACAAAGGGGCGCCAAAGAGACCTGGGACCCACAGCAACAGAGCCCCTTCACCAAGCGATCCCCTCTGTGTGTAGAACTTGAAGAGAGTGGAGCAGGATGAAGCAGCATTGCCAGTGTTCAGAGCCTCCTCCCCCTTTCCGAAGTTTCTTAGTCTCCTATGGCTCTTTTAACCCATGTCACAGATCTAGTGGCTTGAGCAACCAAAGCTAATCTCTTCAGAGCTGCAAAAGCTTAACATCTGGGTGATACATGCAAGGTGGTGTTGGCTTTCTGGGGCCTCACTTTCTAGCTGACATGTGCCTGACTTCTCAATGGCCCTTCACGTTATCTTCCTTGTGGGTGACCAGGTCTTCTTACAGGGACAGCACCATCCTGGACTAGTGCCAACTTTCAACTTCACTGTCTCTAGATGTGGAAATGCTGGTGGTTAGGACTTCAAGAAAGGAATTTGGGACTTTGGAGCACAATTTATCCCCTAATACACATTTATGTGGTCATTGAAACTTCTGTTTCTTCCTGGCAGCCCCTGAGCCCTCAGGAATGGGGAAGAGGCAGCCTCCCGTGGCTTTTGTGAGAACAGAACACGAAGTAGCCAAACAAAGCAAACAGAGAAGACACAGACAGCCTGCACCAGCCTGTGGTAAGAGAATAGGAATTAACAAACAAGAATGAAGGTGGAAGGTGAGCCTCCATGTCACCACGATGACCATGAGGTAGAGACAGGACAGCTTCTTTGGGTCACTGGCGCTTAGGATCTGGGGTCTCCTTCGCTGTTCTTGAGAAATGTGAGCAAATGGTCTTTGATTGCCATTTAGATATCACGCTAAAAGATAAAGAGGGAAGATAATCAAAAAAACCCCTGTGTCTCTCCCACATAGCTATTAAAACAACATATGGGTTTGTATTTGACCAACCAACAAACACAGCACCTGCGGGGTCCTTGGTAAAATCTGTCTGATGTTTGGTGCCCAGGATGGGTGAAGAACAAATGTCTTCAGAGAGTGGAGCACATCCAGTGTCTTTTTGGCAAGGTGTCTCTCCTCCAGGGACACTTTCTCACTGGATAGAATGGGGAGCTTCCTTCCTTCATGGTGACTGCCTTATTGTATTACAAGCATCTGCTTCTGGATTGACCTGCACTGGTGTCTGTGTTACTTGAGCCCGAGGGTTGCATTTCAGGAAGTTACAGGTTTTCCTGACACAGAATCTGGAGCACAAAGAGTGCTGAAACCTAGCAAACTGCCAAACTTCCTCCCCTTGTAATTTTAGTCAGTTGGTACCAGATACGAAGGCCACCTGGAAGTGTCAGTACAACTTGTCTGTCCCTGACTGGGCAGGGACGAAGTAACCTCAAAGGGCATGGCTCAAGCTAGAAAGATGACTCAGCCGACAAAACGCTATCTGTGCAAACAGAAGGACTGTAGCTCAGATCCCCAGCACCCACAAAAAGACAGGCATAACAGCATGTATCTGTAACCCTAGCACGTGCGGAGAGAGACAGCAGGTCCCCGAACCTAGCTATCCTGTTAGTCTAGGCAATCAGTAAGCTGGGAGCTCAGTGAGAGACCCAGTCTCAAAACATAATTAAAATGGGGAGCAACAGAGAGAGATCCCAATGTTATCCCTTGGCTTCCCCACGCACATGCATGGCAACCCATGTGCACACATATACCACGCAAGAAAAGAAAAGGCTGTGGCTTCTGTTCAGCTTCATCGGCAAGCCCATAGGTGTTAGTAACTTTGTTTTCACCGTGACGAATAAATCTCACAAAAACAGTTCGAGGAGCAAAGACAGATTTTGCTCCTGGCTTTGGGTAATTACCGTCCATCATGGCGGGGAGGGCACAGTGGAGGGACGCCATGCATGGCGGTGAGAGGAGGACATCAAGGCTGTTCACACCATGACAGACAGAAAGCGGGGTGCTGAAAGAAGGTGCTGAGCCACCTCTAGTGACACAGCCCCTCCAGCTGAGCCCCACTCCTGAAGGAACCCACACCTTCCCTAAACAGCACCACCAGCAGGGCATGAGCATCGGAGACAGGGACCTGTGGAGGTTGCCTCGGATTTAAGCTGTAACAGTAGTCTGGCCTTAGAATCAAAGTGGGCTTTTACCATCTGTCTCTACTGCTGTTCCGTGGGTGCTGAGAGGTTTCCTTAAATCGTTAACTGAAACCAATAAATAAAACCAGACAATGGTGGAGTTTTTCTAGAAATACTTTGAGTTCCTCTTCTTTTGACAAAACTTATAAATGAGAACAGAATGTACTGCAAAGAAAAGGCTTCAGCGGAAAGAAAGAGCAGCTCTTGCCTGAGGCTCTGGACAAAGTGGCGCAGGGGAGTCAAAGGGTTCGCTCTGTCTACCAACCATATTTATAGAAAATACAGCCCCGTTTGGTGACCAGTAAGCATCACTTCAACAGCTGCCCATCTTCACCCAAAGATGTAAGAGAGGAGGATGGGGAAGAACGGGGTGCTGCCTTCCAAACATGGCATGGCTCTCGCACTCAAAAATCCACAGCAGCTGTGGCTACCTGCCTAAGACCATCACACTACCCAGTCAGTCAAAATCCCAGCATGGATGGGGGTGGTGCTTTCCAGAACCCACCCATTCCTAAGGAGTTATTGGCAGTGGGAAGCTGCTGGGGGATAGAGAGCCATTCTTTGAGGGTGTGGTCACTGGTAGGATTCTCATGTCCCAGTGGGTGGCCCCATGCCCATAGCCATGAGGCAGCACTAGTTGAACTTAGTGGATTATCAAAACAAAGAGAAGAAATGAATTTGGGACGGGGTGTTCTGGGGGCACACAAGGGAGTTGTCGAGGGAGGTGAAGAGGGTTATGATGCTTTGTTGTATACATGTGTGAAATTCTCAAGAATAAGGAAAAATTATCTCTGTATTTTTTTTTATAAAAAAAAGAGATGGATCAACATAGTGAGATCGGCTGTCTGGCTAAGGACATCTGCATGACTTTGGAAACCGGGAGAAAGAAGAGGCATGATGACATTGGGGAGGTCCACCCGACAAACTTTAAAATATTAATTAAAATGTTTTAAGTTGTGCCTTTTCCAAGTCTGTAAAGAGACTTCTCTCAGAAAAAGCAATACTAAGAACTCCTACACATTAAAAAAAAAAAAGATTCTAGTTTTTCACAAAAGAGAAATACCACTTAAAACTACAATGAAATGCCATTTTCACCTTATCAGAGTGGCAAGAATTATAAAGTTTGATAATATCCTTTAGGGGGGGAGCAGTTCTCTCATGCATTATTCATCAAAGAATAAGTTAATGTAGTCTCTATGATGAGAAATTTGTCAATACCTGATGAATTACAAAAAGCTTATGGCTTTTGACCTAGCAAACTTGTTTTATAGGAATGTATTCTACAGATGTATCTGCCTAGGAGCCAGAGCACAGTACTAGGTCTCCAGGGAGACAGAGGCTGGCAACAGTGGATAACAGGAACTAGCTATTGTGACTACGGTGAGTGAGAAACTCTGCAGAACATGGATGTGTGGAAGCTGAAGACCCAGGAAAGGTGGGAGGATATCTGGAGTGACAGCTGCCACAGGAATCAGAGTCTGGAGGAGCAAGAACCAGGATTCTGTGTCCCAGCTCTAGAAGCAGAGAATCTGCCCTGATTTTGCCCTTGCCCTGGTCTAAGTCCTCAGCAGGCTGCATGGTTGCTACCCACACTGGAGAAGGCAGGCTTCCTCATTCAATCCATTGATCTGACCCACCTGCTAGTCACTTACACACACACATTCACACAGAGAAAGACACACAGACAGACAGACAGACAGGGGCAGAGGCAGAGACAGAAACACTGTTTTGCCAGCTGTCTAAGAATCCCCTCCCCGAATCAAGTTGACACACGAAGTCAGCCATCACCATGATAGATGCACACGGCTGCTCATCGCGGCACGGTTGACATGAAGACAGAAGGGGAGCAACCGAAGTGTTCATTGAAGGGGTCTAATTAATAGCTCATACTGCATCCATAGTCAGGAGAATTCCCTGGAAGTTTACAGGCCTGCTAACCTGGAAAACATCGTAGGGGAAGCAACACAATAGACACCTGCCTCAAAGAAAGCAGAAAATGCCAGCACTTGGGGACTGTCCTTTAACCTCCACGTGTACATTATGCATGTAGTCACGAAACAGTACTAACTAACAGCAAAGTTATGAGCTGATATGGAAACTCCTCAACAAATATTACAGCATAGTAGAAAGGAAAGATTGCAGAAGGAATCAAAAGACTACTTGGGTAAGAATTTGTGCATGCATTTATACAAACATAGAGCATAAGGAACATTTAAATTTTATAGTTTTGTTTTGTTTTTCATTTTTGGGGGGCTGTTATTGTTGCTTTGGGGATGCTTTGCTTCTTTGTGGTGCTGAGGACTGACCCCAGGCGTGGAAAAAGCAAGTTAAGACCTCTACCACTGAACTACAAGTCCCAAGTCAAAGATTAACTTCAAATGTTGGCACTCATCTTCCACTTGGTTTGAGGCAGTCATTCTCTTTTAACATTTTTTTTTTCTCACTGTATTGCCAGGTTAGCAGGCCCACAGATTCTGGGGATTTGCCTGTCTCTGCCTCCCATCTATCTCCATAGAGACCCCAGGATTACAGCAACAGGTGTGGCTTTTATCTAGGTTCTGGGGATTCAGACTCATCTACTCGTGCCTGCACGGTGAGGGCTTTCATCTTTGAGCCGGCTCCCCTGCACGCCAGCTCATCAACTTGCATTCTTCTTGACACCCATGTAGCTACAATGACAGGCCCAGCCCTGAGTACTTCTTGAAGGTCAGAGTTATTCAAATGAACGTGATTGTTGTGATGTTCATTCTGAGCGCTGAGGCTAGAAAAGCTCCTTTGGTTACTCATGTAACCAAAGTTACTCATGTAACTATAGACACCTTTTAGGGCTTTGAAAATATCAAGCCAGACCACTTACTCTATGTATAAGTGAACCGAGGCACAGACTGCTTAGTTACCAGAGCCTACAACGAAATCAAGATCTTTGAGGAGGAAGCCTAGACTGTTCCCTGATTAAAAAAAAAAAAAAAAGTCTTCATTTTCAACGTGCCTTGATGGTATGTCCTTGAAAGCTTCCCCACCTGCTCCAACTCCGCCCTGACCCCCTCCACGCCCCCACCCGCCATAATACCCACTTCCAGGGTTAAAGCAGAAGTGAGAAGAAGAAGTACATCTCACAAAGACGGAGGCTGCTTGGGAAGCCAAGTGTGCTCTCCCTAACAGTAAAGAGAGCTGCGCCATCCGCTCAATTCCCTTTCATTTGTGGTGCTTATTAGTGTGTCTGAAAATATAAGCTGAGTAATTGGAGCATTAGAATTGATTAATTGAAGTAGGCTTTTGGTGTAAATACACCTGGAGAGCTTTCTCAAGGTAGGATTGGAGTTTCTGCTAACAGCTTGGGGAAATACAGGCCTTTCAACATGTAATAACAATAGTGGGGCGAGCTGGAAGCCATGCGGATGTCCACGGTCTGTGCCACCGCCTGAGGCCATGTTGATGTCTGTGTCCATGCTGCCACTGAGGGCCATGCCTGGGTCTGTGGTCCTACTGCAGCCAGGGGCAGGGCTGATGGCTGTGACCTATGTTACCACGAAAGGCCATACAGATGTCCGTGATCTGTGTTGCTTCCTGAAACCAAGTTGATGTCCATGGCCTGCCCTGCCACCTGAGGTCATTTTCGGCCTGTGCTCCCACTGAAGGCTATGATGGTATCTGAACCCCCGCTGCAGCAGATGACCATGTTCTACTGCCGCTGGAGACCATGCTGAGGTCCGGGAATGTGCTGATGCCGGAGACCAATGTGGAGGTCCATGATCTGTCCTCCCACAGACTGTAAAGGGCAAGAAAGCTACTTCTGCCATGGTGTTGACTGCACACTCACAGTTGAGAAAGAGGGAGATAGAAGGCTTATTTGACAACCCCCACCTTTTCCACCTCCCCCCAAAGTAACAGCCTAGACAGAAAGTCATTGAAGACAATTCCTAAAAATTGTGATAAGGATACTGAATTGTGGCTTCCCACAGTTGATGGGTTCTGGTGGGGATGCAGGTGGGGAAGGGTTCAGTTTTTTTTAAGGGGCTGGCCACTGTAGTTAGACCAAGCTCCAGTGAGTATAGGGGCAACACAAATTGGACTTGTTTCTTCCTCCTCCTCCTCTTCCTCTTCTTCCTCCCCTCTTCCTCTTCCTCCCCTCCTCCTCTTCATCTTCTTCCTCCCCTCTTCCTCTTCCTCCCCTCCTCCTCCTTCTAAGAGAGGGCATAAGGGTGGGGAGCAGACCCAGGAAGATTAGAAAGTGAGTGTGATTGTGGTTCATGATGCAAAATTCCCAAATAATCAATAATTATGAAAAGAAATAAAAGCAATAGTGGAGTGATAGTCAAATATGAACACAAATGTTTTATACTCCTTTCATCAAAAGGATAGATATATATCCCATCCTCCATCAATTTATAAAGCCATGCAGCTTCTACCTGGGCACATTTCACTCACCCTGATAGACAATATGAAGACATGACAGTCAGTATGAAGAAGTCTAACTACCCGACGGCCACCATGTTGAGAAGAAACTCAAATCCCTGGGCCGGACCACCATGGGATCTCCCAGCCAAGCACACCCCTTGCCTTATTCCACCCCAAGTAACAGACCTGTGAGTAAAGGAGCAAGATGAAAAAGATTCTGCCCATTAGCATCATTGCCAACCTTCCCAACCATGGCCCTGGGCCAGGCAACCTAAGCTCTTCTTGCCCAATGTCAAACTACAGATGTCTAACTATAATGCCTAGCCACTTCTGTGGCTACAATGATGTCTGATTGTCTTTAAGTCACTAAGTTCTGGGTGGTTTGTTTCAGGTGTAATTGTAGCAGAAGGTGAGCAAAGGAGAATGCATCTTGTGACCTTAGACTGCCCAGTTCCCGTGGCCCTCAGAAAAGGACAACTCCTGTTCGTTCTGACCACCACCTTGAGATAATTGCTTGTTTCCCCAGCTAAGCTCCTCGCTGTTTTGTTTTGTCTTCACTCAGAGCTTTTGCTTTGTTATTCCTGATGACCTGTCTGCCTCTCTCTAACACTTAATGTTAAGTCTGAGCTTGATTAGATGAAGAAATGCCTAGGGAGTTGATGAGACATGCCTCTGGGCAAGTCTATGATCCTAGACTGAATAAAAGGGAGTGTTGGGGGGCTGCTTCGGTGGATACAAGCACCTGCCACAAAAACCTGATGACTTCAGTGTGATCCTGAGAATCTGCATAAAGTTAGAAGGAGAGAACCAACTCCGTGAAGTTTTCTTTGACTTCTGTGCATGTGCTCTGGAATGTGTGTGTGTGTGTGTGTGTGTGTGTGTGTGTGTGTGTGTGTACAAATAAATGTTCAAAGGGGAAAGTAGGGAGGGTCTGCCCTGGGCTCTGAGGGGAAAGCATGGTCCTGCCCAGCACCACTATGAACTGAACAGGACAAGGAGACCCACAGGCAGGCCTGGGGTGATGTGTCCTGGGTCCCAAAGAGAAAACACAAGCCTGTCTGGTGCCTTGTGCACCGGGCAGTTTGGCACTATTCTGGTGAGCAGGTGTATGGAGTGGTCTGAGAGAGAGAGAAAAAATGGTTCTTGTCCTGTGGGTAGGGGCATATCTGAAGAGGGGAACGTGGTAAGGTGCAGGCTGAGGTGGGTGACTTGATGGCCGCTGAGGGCCATGATGCTGTCTGGGCCAGGGCTGCTGCGGAAGTCCATGTCTAGATTTATGACCCTGCTGCAGCTGCGGTCTCTGTGGATGTCTGTGGGTCCTGATACCACTGAAGGCTGAGAGGATAAGGCTGTAGAGAGTTGGCCCTGTCCTTCACTGACTGCAACACTTAAGGAGAACTGGTCCTTCCCCTCACCAGCTGAAGCTCTTGGGAGAGGGGGTTTTACACCTCACCTGGGCAGCACAATAGAGCTGACCCAATTTGTGGGGCATAGATGAGCTGACCCCGAGGGCATGAGAATTGGAGAGGCAGCAGTGCCTCGCTCATATGCCATGTGGTGGCATGGAGGGGGAGGGAAAGTTGCCCTCCTCCCCTCACTCCTTGCCACCTGTGGCAAGCGGGGGAGCTGACCCAACATCTCACCAGTTGCAGTATTCTGGAGAACAGGCCCTGCACCTCACTTGGGAAACACAGTAAAGTTGACCCTGTAGACAGGGGGCATGAGTAAGCCAGCCCTGAGGGCATGGGAGTGTTATAGATGGTACCACTTCCCTCGTCTGTGGTGTGGTGGTGAAGGTAAGGAAGAGATGCTGTCCTCGTTGCTACCATTTCCACCTTCCAATGTACCAGCTGCAGCACTCAGGAAGGTGGACGCTGTAACTTGTCTGGGCAGCACAGTACAGTTGACGCTGACGACAGGAGTACAAACAAGTGAATCAGCCCCAAGAATGTGAGCTTGAGAGATCTGGTCCCATCCCCATTTCTCAAATGGTGGCATGCGGGGGGCTTGCTGCCTGTGGTAGGTGGGAGAGGTGGCCCAGAGGTCACAAGAGGAGAATCGTCTTGGCTCTCACCAGCTGCAGCACTCAGGAGAGTGGCCCCTGCACCTCTCCTGGGGAGCACAGTAGAGCTGCCCTGTTAGTGTGGGTGTGGATGTATCCTCACCTCTCTCATTGCCGCAAGGGGTGAACCATGCTGGGCAACGTCAGAGGGCTCGCCTTGGTTGTTAGGACAGGGGAGAGCAGGTTGGGTGGCCATTCCTGCAACTATCCAGGCCCAGAACCAGGATTATGAACTGGCACACCCCAACACCCACCCCATCTATGATCTGCTGAAGCATGTGAAAAAAATGGTCCTATATTTCCAAAGCTGCAGGATCTCCACAACACAGACGGCGATGAGATATTCAAGAGGAGTCCCAGTGAGGGCCCAGCATCAATAGTGCAGCAGAAACCAGAGCCTCAAACCAGACCCCCGATTCTTTGTAATGAACACTTGTGAGTATAGACATGTGGATTAAAAGGTAAACTGTGTAACTCACTATGTCATATTACAGCTTCTGCAATGAGCTCTTTCTTACTTTCTTTTATCTTAAAATTTTTTTTATTATTTTTGGATGGAGGAGGTTGCAAGGGCCTAGGGCAAATATGAAGGGACAGGAAATGAATGGGATCAAGATGTATAGAGTGAAAGACACAAAGAATAAATAAAAAGAAAGTTAAAATTTTAAAAAGAGGGAAGTAAGGGTAAAGTCCAAATGAAGACCCGTGTTTCCTGTGTTCTAGTTCCTGATCTACCCACAGGTGACAGGTCAGCCTCACTCTCCTGCAGGCACGCCTTCTCTGCCATGCTGGATTGTACCCTCAAACTGTGACCTAAAGTAAATGCTCTCTTCCTTCCTTAAGATGGTTTTAGTCAGGTATTGGTCACAGCAATGAGAAAGATCACTGATACTTTCCTTTCTAGACATACATGTACACACACGTGTGCATGCACACACACACACACACACACACAATCTGTGAACCCCGTCCAGGGTCCAAAGCTCATTAGAAGCTCAGCCTATGTTTGCTGGTTGGATCGCTGCCTCCATCCCACAGGGAGCCCCTCCCGTCTCTGAAGCCTTGAGAACATCAAGCCATGGGAACATCGTGGTTTAAAGCCTTATTGTGGGAGAGGAATAGAATAAGCTTCCTGTGTGCTGACTGGCCTTTGCACATTGTTGAAGCTTAGGAATCTGTAGAGACAAGCATGGATTAAAGAAAAGAAGTGGATCCCCAATTCAGCAAATTGGCTCTGGGGCAAACTGGCTCTGGGTAGGATAGTGTGCTTGTCATCTTTCTCAACAATCTGACAAAGTTCCTAACGGAAGCAACCGACTTAGGAAAGAAGAGATATATTTCGGCTCAGAGTTGTGGGGTTATCAGTTCATGGCAGTTAAGTAGGTGTGGTGACTGGGGTAGCTCCACCTACTGTGGTGGGAGCTTGTGAGGCAGTTTGTTCACACCTTGGTTGATCAGGAGATAGAATAGTCCTGGAAGCAAGGTGGAGCTGTCACCTTCACAGGCTGCTCTGTGAGATTCCACGCCCCCCCCCCCAGAATAACACCAGCAGATGGAAACCAAGTGCCCCACCACTCGAGCCTATGGGCGACGTTTCAAACCCACACCATAAGAGACCGTGATTCTCAATTGGATGATTTCCCACCCCCCAAAATACACATGGTCACATCGCAAGAGCCTTCACCGTCAACTAATAGTTGTTTGCATTTGGTGGGTAGAGTTCAGCAGTTCTGACAAATATTTTACCATTTTACTGCATTCCCTGTGACATTATCCTTCCCCGTGTTCTCGTGCCATTTCTGTTGATGTGATAAAATACCCTGACAATAAGCAATTTAAGAGGGGGTTTATTTCAATACACAGTTCCAAGTTAGACTCCATCATTGCAGGAAAATAGAGGCAGGAACCTGCACACGAATAGGCAAGAGCAGAGAGAAATGAACACATGCGTGCTGCTTGCTTGGGCTCTGCTTGGTTTCTCCTCTGCTAAATAGTTCAGGACCCCCAGCTATGGAATGGTGACCCTCATTGTGGGCCTTCCACATCAATAATATAATCAAGACAATCCCTCACAAACACACGTTCACTGTCAGCCCAGTCTAGACAACCCCTCCCTGAAAAGTTTTTCCTAGGTGGTTCTCCGTTTTGTCAAGCTAACCATCCTGTCCCCAGAAGAGTTACCCATACTTAAATGTCAACAGTATCATGATTAAGAAACCTTGGGCTGGGGAGGGTCAGCTGTGGGGCAGTCCACACGTTTCAAGGAGCAATAGCCAGACTAAAACCCTAATAGCAAAGCCCAGGGGTGGGCGCTAAGACAGAATGCATTCCTGGAGCCTTTGTTCTGCTCAAGACCTCACTGCCATAGCCTCAAACCAGTGTGCCTCTGGGGGACATGAGCAGGCATCGAGAAAGAACGGCATGAAGAGAGGTGGCAGAGCGTAGACTATGTGTTCTGGACAGAGTGTAGCGCTCCTTATTGCGGCAGAAGGCAGATGTGTGTAAGTGGTGCCCTCTGGGGAAGTCTGTGGGGAAGGATCGCTTAGAAGGCCGCAGCACTCACCGATGCATCCATTGCTCTCCAAAAGCATTAATGCTAAAGGAACCCCGACCACCCGCTAATGACTGTGATTAGTTGACTACCTATGAGACAGCTTAAGAAATGATTTGTGAATTTAAATTTTAATTAAGGCAGAAGCCCTTGAGGGGCCTCTGGAGTTCAAGCATGAAAAGAGAAGAAATTCGGCTGCTGGGGAAGGCTAGGGCTCAGAGGGCCCCATGACTTGGAGAATATACGTGTGACACACATCAGTCAGGCTGCAAGAGAGGTTGAGTTTGAGGTCACAGATGGACACTGGGATCAGGGGTCAGGACTGGATAACTTGATGGAACTGTTCACTTGAGAGTTCTAGAAAATTCTTCGGGCAAGATAATAAAAACCAGGAAGGCTTCCAAATTTTCCAACTCTTTCTCTGATTCCAAGCTTTTAAAATGTCCTATGCCACCAACATTACTAAGAGGACCCAGCAAAGAATTTCTGAGATTTAGTCTCCTGTGCATCACTGACACCTCAGGTGACCTTGAACACTCTAGGATTCATGCAGAATCCTGGGTTCTCCACAAGGAACTGCTAATTCACCCCTGAGTATCACATAGACCCCACAGAGGGGATGAAACAGTTTAAAAGAGGCAATCCCCGACATCCTTTCACCTCTCAGTATTGCTGAGGAAAGAAAACCCAGTCTGAAACACATAGACACATTCTGATCAAGAAAATGTAGACAATATCATCTCTCGGGAAGCTCAAACCTAATTGGATCCCCAAGATGCAGATTCAAATAGTAAGTTCACCACAGGAAGGTTTCGTGTTTTGTTTGCTTTTTGTGGTGGCGGCGGCAGTGGCGGTGGCAGCGGTGGTGGTAGTAGTGGTGGTTATAAACACCATATAAAATTTTGGACCTATGATGATTAATCTTAATAAATATTAATCGACTTAATAAATTCTGGAGTCACCTGGAGATGAACATCCAACAACACCTGTAAATTTCTTATCCCAGTTTGGGTAATTGAGGTGGGAATGCATGCCCACTGGAAGTGGCACCCCTTCCTGGGCTGGGATCACGGGCTGAATGAAAAGGAGAAAAGTGAACAGAGCTTAGTCACTCTCGACTTCCTGACTGTAGATGCAATGTGACCAGGCGCCTTCAGCTCCTGTCACCTGCCTTCCCCACCGGAGAAGTTTGAGCCACAGCAGCCCCTACCTCCTTTGAGTGGGCTTCTCGAGGTGTATTTTGTCACAACAACAAGAAGAGACAAAGACACCATCTTTGCCACTTCTGTGTGCACGATTCAGCAGTGTTACATGTGTCACGTTACTGCACGACATCACTAGAAATTTTTCCTTTCGCAAAAATTAAATACTGCTCCAATTTGGATTCTGTCCAACAGAAAGCAATGTAGGGGAGAAGGAGTTGAATTCAGTGTGAGTTTCAGTGGCAGGAGCTTGAGACAGTTGGCCCCATCACATCCACAGTCAGTAACAGAGAATGAACGCATAAATACTCACTTGCTTCTGTTCAGTTCTGTCTCTCTACTCTTACACAGCTCAGGACTCCCTGCCGAGGGAATAGAGCTGCCCACAGTGGGCAGGGTCTTCCCATATCAGTTAATGTAATCAAGACAATCCCCTACAGACACACCCACATACCAACCCAATGTAGACAAGCCCTCACACAGTCTTACTAGTTGGTTCTAGGTTGTGTCAAGTTAGCCATTAAAACTTAGGTGCACACATAGCAATTTTCTTCTCCACTCTCCCTGGCAGGAATTTTTCTGGTTCTTGTGTTGAAGAGTTTGACCACTTCTGTCCTTTGGTAACTGACTTCTTTTTTCTTAACATTCTGTTCTTGAGGTTTGCTCATGTTGTGTCATGTGACACAATTTCTTTTAAGGCTAAAGAATATTTCATTGTATGTACTGATCATGATTTCCTCTTTTTCATTTTTATTACAATTACTAATATACATTAATTGTATACATTAATTGTATTCAGAATGATGTTGCTATACAGAATACATATTTGGATCATATCCACTTTCAGACCTAACCTTTGTTCCCCTCCTATCTCTCTACCCTGCCTCACATCAAGCCTCCTTCTCCTTCCCTGGAAGTCTCTCTAATATTTTGAGATTGTTTTCCTAATTTTTACTATTCTGATTTCCACATAGGGAAAAAATATTCCTGGACCTTGCCTTTCTCTGACAGAATTATAGACCTCACTGAACATGGACCTCCAGTTATATCCATTTTCTCACAAATGGTATGACCTAATTTTTGTAGCTGCATAATACTCCATTATACACAACTCCTTCTTTTGTTTACCCATTTGAATGTCTTCAATTGAAATAGAATTATGTCATTTCCTTCCTTCCTTTCCACCCTCCATCCCCTTCCAGACACCCTTCCTTAAACCCCTCCCATGCCCTACCAGCTCTCAAGTTGACAGACTCTTTTTCTATTATTGTCACATGCATACATTTTCATGCATGTGTGTGTACAAATTTATATATACATATATAAATATATCTAAAACCTGCTGGATTCATTTTTGTTGTGTATGTGTGTATGATTTTGGGGCTAACCTCTCTGCATTGGACAACCAATTAAGGAACTCATCCCTGGGAGATGCTAATTTTCCTTCCCCCAACAGTCATTGCTGCCTATAGTTCTTTGTCCAGGGGTGGAACTCTGCAAAATTTTTCTCCTTTCATGTCAAATTATCCATTGATATGGTCATTGTTCTGGGCTGGCCTAGGCAACTATTTCTAGGAGAGACAGTTTCACAGCAGACTTCCTGGCATTCTGGCTCTTGCCGTCTTTCTGCTGCCTCTTCTTCAATGTCCCCTGAGCCATAGATGCAGGAGCTATGATATCAATGGAGCCATTGAGGCTGGGCTCCCCACTATCTGTTGATCTCTGTACTGTACCCAGATGTGGTTTCTCTTTACAGCAGGAGAGCACAACAGTCCTTAATCCATTTACCCACTGTCTTCATGTTTAGCTGTCCTGAAGAGCTCTGCAGTGAACGTGTTTATGGCTGAATAATACTCCATTATGCACAACAACCGCTTCTTTTGCCTACTTTTTAAAAATACTTATAATTGAAATAAATTACATCATTTTCCTCTTCTCTTTCCTTCCTTCAGTCCCTTCCAAATACCTTCCCTTTACAGCAAAGAGAAAACACCACACTCCTTTGAGGTCTAGCTTTGGAATTGTTGTGGCTATAGATTCAGAAGTGGATTGCTGGGTCACATGCCCCGAATTTCTTATGGAAACTCCCAGCTGCTTTCCATGTCAGTTAGTTACACTATTTCCTGTTCCCCCCAGCTGTGCACAAGGGTTGCAACCTCTCTGACTCCTCCCTAACACTTGTTCCCCTGTTCTTTTGTGAGTAGACATCCTAATAGGCTTAGAATCTCACAGACAGCTCCCCTCTCTGTGAAAGGACTAGGGAAGCAAGCCCAATCAGTTTAGAACATCTGTTCTTTGACCCAAGCTCTAAAAGGACCCGGCAAGTCAGCCAGGTGTAGAGACAACCACAGCTGTGAAAGTGAGCCTGTTAGTGGGGAGGTGCTGCCTACCTACCCAAGAGGAAGTCATGGGAAGAAGAAGGGGATGGACAGGCGGTCAGGCTCTGGATTTGGTTCCTAAGATATACGGGCACGAGCAATCACCTGTTAGATACAGAAGACAAACACCAAAGCCTACCCTGTTAGTTGATGGAGTATGGAAGCAAATAAGAAGAGAGGACAAGCCTGAAATGACCAGAAGATATTGCTCCTTGCTGAGAGAGAGAGAGAGAGAGAGAGAGAGAGAGAGAGAGAGAGAGTCAAAACTATTGCTCCGTTAGTAATTGTGCATGCCATGCTCTGAAATAAGGACCAGACACTCATAGCAAGAGGCACACTTGAGGTGAAGCCCTGAACGCATTTAAATCTCCACCCAGCATCCCAGCAACTGTGGGACTCTCACAACCTCTTTCATCTCTAGGAAAATAATTCATTTTACTCAGCCGGAACACTGAACCTCTTAAAAACTGCTTTCCAGGATGTCTCTCCTCCCCCAGCGGACCTGCCTGCCAAGGTGTTCAGCAGATGATAACCACTCTTTCTGTGTTGTTATCCTTTCCTAAGAAGCATGGCACTCCTGAAGGTGAGTATGTAGCCACGGATGGTGCAAAGTAGAAGAGGAAGAGATGGGAGAGTAAGAGGAGTCGGCTGGGTTTGTATTCACAAGTACTCCCTTCTCAGAAACAAGTCATTTATCAAAGTACCGGAGCCTCGTTTACTGTCAAAATGCAAGGGCTAATTACATTTAAAGAACAATGGGCTACAAGAGGCAAAGAGACAGGGCCTGTTCAATTAATGGAAAGCGAAGGAGGGTCTCTAGCATACAATATTTTGGACATCAGATTGGAATGGTTTAATTAGCCACTGCTGGCTACTCTGAATTGTTTGACATTCTGGAGGCCATTAGTCATCCTTAACTTTTAAGACAATGTCTCAATTCTCCCATTCAGCAAATACTTTTTGGACACCTGACATGTGTTGAACACATGCTCAACATTAGCGATATAGCACAGTCTAGTGGAAGACGGATGCTTTGCCCTCGGTATTAGCAAGGTTCCCCAGAAAAATAGAACAAAGAAGATGGATGGACAGACAGAAGGACACATATATACATATGCACAGAGAGACAGCAATTGGTAGATGATAGGTACATATGTATAAGTACGTACACATATAAAGATGATCTATTTATAAATTATAAACATTAATAGATAGCTTACAGATGATAGATACATAGATGATAGATTCATAGATATTAACATGTGTAACATACATGCATACATATATAGATGATACAGAGGCAGATGATAGATAAAGGTGAAACCATCTATCATTTCTAAGTTAGAGGCCCAGAAAAGTTGCTAGCATCATTTCAATAGAAGCTTAAACAGCTGAGGACCAGAGATAGCTGGTGATATATATCATCACGTTATGATTCTGAGGGCCCACAAACCTGCAGTGTCAACTTCTGAGGGCAGGAGAAGGTGGACATCTTCTCTCAAGCTGACCCAAGGTTATCTCTCCTCTACCTTTTTGTTCCATGTGGACTGAATGGTACCCACTGACACTAGTGGGGACATTCTTCTCAATCTTCCCATCCAATGTTAACACCTTCCAAAATCACCATCATTGGCTCACCAGAAAGAATGCTGTGCCAGCTACTGGGCACCCCTTAGCCTATCAAGTTGATCCACGAAATTAGCGTTCGCTAAAAGGCATTTCACACTTATATCTCTGTTGTAGAACATCATTTTAAGGTGGGTTACTTTTGTTTGTGTTGAATTTGTTTAACTCTGTGAAGCTGTGTTACTGTGCCTGTCTAAAACACCTGATGGTCCTAACCAGCTGAACGGCCAGTAACGAGGAGGAGCAAGGATAGGTGGGGTTGGCAGGCAGAGGGGATAAATAGAAGGAGAACTGAGGAAGAAGAGGAGCAAAAGAACAAGGAGAGGAGGACCCTGGGGGCAATCACCCAACCACCCAGCCAGCCACAGAGTAAGAGTGAAAGTAAGACATTCAGAAGTAAGAGAAAAGGAAAAAGCCTAGAGACAAAAGGTAGATGGGAAGAATTAAATTAAGGAAAGTTGACAAGAAACAAGCCAAGCTAAGACCAGGCATTCATAACTAAAAATAAGCCTCCATGAGTGATTTACTTGGGAGCTGGGTGGCAGGCCCCCAAAAGAATTCAAAGAGCTTACCATCATCCAACACATCTCCACAGAGCTGCAGTGTCCCCCGTGTTTCTCCTACCCTACCTCTATGTCCACTCATTTGCTCCCATATGAAGTCACCCTGCATTGAGAAGCCATCCTTGATGTCGCTCTTAGACACCACTTCCGGAATATTCAGACCCTGTTGATTTTCTAACAAAAATACCTCTTGACTCTCTCCACCCCTCTGTAGATGCATGGCACCTGGACCCAGTTTTTGCCTGGATTATTACTAAGGACGTGAAAACAGGGTTTTGTACTTCTGCACCCTCTTCTGGCAATCTGAACAATATCCAGAGCAATCCTATCGTTTGTTACTATTTTGTGACAAGGTCTCACTCCGTAGCCCAGGCTGGCCTGGAGTTTATTATGCAGTCTGAGCTGCCTTCAAATTTATGGTAGTTCACCTGTTTCCAACCTCCCACATGCTGGGTGAACCACCATGCTTAGCTCAGGGTGATTTTCTATTTTTTTTTTTTACCTCTTCCTTAGTTCTTTATTCTTCTCAATTCCCTGACCAAAAAGGAAATATGACAGCATGATTCACATATAATATTATATGCTTTTTTTTTGATTTAAAGAATCACTGTAAGGAAAAATTGCAAATGGACATTGCAGTTTTATTTTCTTTATTTATTTATTTATTAAAGATTTCTGTCTCTTCCCCACTGCCGCCTCCCATTTCTCTCCCCCTCCCCCAATCAAGTCCCCCTCCCTCATCAGCCCAAAGAGCAATCAGGGAACTCTAATGTTTTTTTTAATTATTTTATTATTATTTATGTGTATGCAGGTTTTGCCTGCGTATATGTCTTTGTACCATGTGCCTGGTGCTCTCAGAGGCCAGGAGATGGCATTGGGTTTCCTGGGAGTAGAGTTCCAGGTGGCTGTGAGCCATCAGATGGGTGCTGGGAATCAAACCTGGGTTCTCTCAAAGAGGAGCCAGTGCTCTTAATCGCTGGGCCATCTCTCTAGCCTCAGGGGAGATCTCTTAAAATGTCAAACCAGGTCATGCTATTTCTCTGCTTGGAACCCTTGGCATCTCCCTGTCATTCTCGGGCTAGAGATTTGAGATCCCAGAATTCCTTTCATGTCTCTGTCTCCTCTGCACAGCTGCTGAGAAGAGGAACTTCTAGATCATTCCCATACAGTCTTTTCCTCATTAATAGGATAACTGAAGACAGATAACCAGGAGAGCCTCAAATCTCAATGAAAACAAGACAAGAGTCATCTCCTCAGTGTCCTAGATTGAAGGGCTCTAATTTTGAGTCATAATGAAGACATAGGACCACTTGACAGGACTCAAGTAGAAGGAACAAGAAATGAGACCTCTGAGTCCAGCCTCGTGCGGAGAGAAGAGGAAACCACCTGGGCACTGAGCCCTCGTGGGAGAAGACTATCTTGCTTCTCCTTCCACACATGAAGTGATCACACCTGGGGCGTAGTTTCACTCTTCCCTTCATACTAAGATCTGAAATCAGTTCCTAGTTAGCTGTTGCCTGCTTGTGGGTCCCAGTGGAGATGTAAACACAGTCCACACCCTGCTTCTGTAATAGCCAGGCTGATCTAAAGACAGACACTGGCCTCAAATAACTAAACGTGAAGCCCCTGCCTTGGTGACGGTGGAAATAATGGCCTAGCCTTATATTTGTGGAAGTTTGGGCAGCCAAGTGGCCATACTAGGCTTCTGTGTAGCTGTGACTAAAAACCAAGCAAAGCAACTTAAGGGATGGAACAACTGATCCAGGCCCATGGTTTTGGAAGTATTCAACCAATCATGGTAGAAGGGTGTGGGAAGCAGCTCATGTCATGGCCAAGTAGGGTAGCAACAGGGGAGAGCAAGCAAGTTATAATTTATGGAGGGCCCTTTATTCAACCAGGCTCTACCTCCCAGAGTTCTACCACCTTCCAACTGAGAACTTGAGACCACTGATGGATTAACCTTTCACTAACTCAGAGTCTTCATGTGCTAATCCATCTCTGGAGATGTCATCAAGATGCACCTAGAGATGTGCTTGGCTGATCTCCTAGGCAACCCTCAGCAGTCTAGTTGACTAACCCTCCCAGTAGGCTAGGTCTGATGTGAGGTTTGTCTCGACACAGAAGAGGCTGGAGGGAAAGAAGCTTGAGGAAGGAGATATAGGAAAGGAAGCATGGTCAGAAAAGTAGGATTCCAAAGGCATATTGGAGAAGATTCCATGATTGTTGAATGTGACATGCAGGGACACCCCAACACAAATTTTTATCACTGCATAAATTGGCCTCAGTCATCACAGGCAGCACCCTAGAAAGAATAAGTGGTTTTAAGAAACTTCAAATATTTCCTCAGTTTCCATACTTCTTTTTAAAATTGTTTTTTTACAACTTTGATTTGATTTCTTTAATTGTGTAATAGATACTGATAAAAATATGTTGATTATAATAAAGTTAGAACTACATCATAAAAAGAAGGGACAGTATCATCTAGGGTGCCCTAGGCTGGAGTTTTCTTCCACAATGGTTATTCTTTATGCATGTGATTTCTTAGGCTATTCGTGTGTGTGTGTGTGTGTGTGTGTTATTTATTAATTAAAGATTTCTGCCTCTCGGGCTGACGAGGGAGGGGGACTTGATTGGGGGAGGGGGAGGGAAATGGGAGGCAGTGGCGGGAAGGAGGCAGAAATCTTTAAAATTGTTTTTATTGAGCTATATATTTTTATCCACTCCCCTACCTTACTCTCCCTTCCCCTTCTACCCTCTCCCATGGTCCCCATGCTCCCAATTTATTCAGGAGATCTTGTCTTTTTCTACTTCCCATGCAGATTAGATCCACGTATGTCTCTCCTAGGGTCCTCTTGTTGTCTAGAATCTCTGGGATTGTGAATTGTAAGCTAGTTTTTCTTTGCTTTGTATCTACAAACCACTTATGAGTGACTACATATGATAATTGTCTTTCTGGGTCTGGATTACCTCACTCAATATGATGTTTTCTAGCTCTGTCCATTTGTCTGCAAATTTCAAGATGTCATTAATTGTTTTTTCTGCTGTGTAGTACTCCATTAAGCAAATGTACCACATTTTCCTTATCCATTCTTGGGTTGAGGGGCATTTAGGTTGTTTCCAGTTCCTGGCTATGACAAGCAATGCTGCTACGAACATAGTTGAGCACATGTCCTTGTGGTACAATTGAGCATCCTTTGGGTATATACCCAAAAGTTGTATTGCTGGGTCTTGAGCTAGTTTGTTTCCTAATTTTCTGAGACATCGCTATACTGATATACAAAGCAGCTGTACCAGTTCAGACTCCCACCAGCAATGGAGGAGTGTTTCCTTTTCCCCACAACCTCTCCAGCATAAATTGTCATCAGTGTTTTTGATCTTGGCCCTTTGTACAGATGTAGAATGGAATCTCAGAGCTGTTTTGATTTGCATTTCTCTAATGGCTAAGGATGTTGAGCATTCCCTTAAATGTCTTTTAATCATTTTAGATTCCTCTGTTGGAAGTTCTCTGGGTGTGCACCCCAATTTTATATTGAATTATTTGTTTTTTTTAATGTTTTGAACAGATTTTTGAGTTTTATTGAAATCTTACATGAACAAGAAATTGGAAATACAATCACATCAAAGAACAAATTGTCACGGCTTTGACGTTTAAGCCAAACAAATTTTGTAGGGCAGATTTCAAAAAGATGTGAAGTTATAACAATTTAAAAACACAGTTAACCTGCTTCGGAATTATTTGTTTTTTGATGACCAGTTTCTTGAGTTCTTTGCATATTTTGGAGATCAGACCTCTGTCTGATGTGTGGTTGGTGAAGATCTTTTCCTATTCTGTAGGCTGCTGTTTGGTCTTGTTGACTATGTCCTTTGCTTTACAGAAGCTTCTCAGTTTCAAGAGGTCCCATTTATTGTTTCTCTCAGTGTCTGTGCTACTAAGGTTATACTTAGGAAGTGGTCTCTTGTGCCAATGCGCTGAAGTGTACTTCCCACTTTCTTTTCTGAGGTTCAGTGTGGTTGGTTTTTTTGTTGAAGTCTTTGATCCATTTGGGCTTGAGTTTTGTGCAAGGTGATAGATATGGATTTATTTTCATTCTTCTACATGTTGATATCCAATTATGCCAGCACTATTTGTTGAATATGCTTTCTTTTTTCCATTTGATATTTTTTGCTTCTTTGTCAAAAATCAGGTGTTCATAGGTGTGTGGATTGATATCTGGGTCCTCTGTTCAGTTCCATTGGTCCTCCTGTCTGTTCTTATGCCAGTACCAGGCTGTTTTCAGTACTGTAGCTCTGTAGTAAAGTTTGAAGTCAGGGATTGTGATGCCTCCAGAAGTTCTTTTATTGTACAGAATTATTTCAGCTATCCTGGGTTGTTGTTTTGTTTTTTTTTTTTTTTTTTTGCTTTTCCATATGAAGTTGAGTACTGTTCTTTCAAGATCTGTGAAGAATTTTGCTGTGATTTTGATGGGCATTGTATTGAATTGGTAGATTGCTTTTGTAAGATTGCCATTTTTACTATGTTAACTTTACCTACCCAAGAGCATGGGGGATCTTTCCACTTTCTGGTGCCTTCTTCAATTTCTTTCTTTAAAGATTTAAAATCCTTGTCATACAAGTCTTCCACTTGTGTAGTTAGAGTTACTCCGAGATATTTTATGCTATTTGTGACTATTGTGAAGGGTGATGTTTTTCTGATTTCTTTCTCAGCCCATTTATCATCTGTGTAAAGGAGGGCTACTGGTTTGATTGTTTGTTTTGTCTTGCTTTTGAGTTAGTCTTTTATCCTACTACATTACTGAAAGTGTTTATGAGATGTAGAAGTTCCATGGTAGAATTCTTGGGGTCACTTATGTAAACTATCATATCATCAGCAAATAGTGAGAGTTTGACTTCATCTTGTTTGATTTGTATCCCCTTGATCTCCTTTTGTTGTCTTTTTCTCTAGCTAGGACCTCAAGAACTATGCCTAATAGATATAGAGGAAGTGGACAACCTTGTCTTGATCCTGATTTCAGTGGGATCGCTGGGAGTTTCTCTCCATTTAGTTTGATGTTGGCTGTCGGTTTGCTGTATATTGCCATTACAATGTTTAGGTATGTTCCTTGTACCCCTGGTCTCTCCAAGACCTTTATCATGGAGGGATGTTGTATTTTGTCAAAAGGTTTTTTCAGCATCTAATGAGATGATCATGTGGTTTTTATTTTTCAGTTCGTTTATAAGGTGGATTGTGTTGGTGTCATGTTAACCTGTGTCTTTTTATAGGTGAATTGAGTCCATTTATTTTAGGGGTTATTAATGACCAGTGATTGCTAGTTCCTGTTATTTTAGTTTTTCATTGTGTGACGTTTCCCCCTTCTTTGGGATTTGCTGCTGTGAGATCATCTCTTATCTGTGTTTTTGTGGCTGTAGCTAACTTCCTTGGGTTGGAGTTTTCCTTCTAGTATTTTGTGTAGGGCTGGGTTTGTGGCTAGATTTTAGTTAAATCTGGTTCTGTCATAGAATATCTTGTTTTGTCCATCTATGGTGATTGAAAGTTTTGCTGGGTATAGTAGTCTGGGCTGGTATCTATGGTCTCTTACTGCCTGCATAATGCTTGACCAGGACCTTCTGGCTTTCATTGTCCCCATTGAGAAGTCAGGTATAATTCCAATAGGTCTGTCTTTATGTTACTTGGCCTTTTTCCATTGCTGCTCTTAATATTATTTCTTTATTCTGTATGTTTAATGTTTTGATTATTATGTAGCGAGGGGACTTTTTTTTTGATCCAGTCTATTTGGTGTTCTGTAAGCTTCTTGTGTCTTTATATGCATGTTTTTCTTTAGATTGGGAAATTTTTCTTCTACAATTTTGTTGAATATATTTTCTGTGCTTTTGAGTTGAATTTCTCCTTTTTCTGTCCCTATTATTCTTAAGTTTGGTTTTTTTCATGGTATTCCATATTTCCCACATGTGTGTTTTCTTTATTGTCTCTCTTTCATTTTTCAAGTCTTGAATCATTTTTTTTCATCTGTTTGGCCGCTTTTTCTTGTTTTTCTTTAAGGAATTTGTTGATTTCTTCCAATTTTTTGTTTGCCCTTTACTCCATTTCTTTGAGGGAATTTTTCATTCTCTCTTTAAAGTCCTTAAACATTCTCCTAAAGTTATTTTTTAGGTCATTTTCTTCTGCTTCATCTATATTTGGACACTCAAGTCTTGCTATTGTAGGGTCTCTAATTTTTGTTGGTGTCATGTTCTTTGTGGTGTTGTGTGTGTTCTTACCTTGTCTACTCATCTTTTCCTCTGATTGGTGTAGTTGGGTCTGTGTCTCTGTTGATCAATTTTCCAGATGCCAGTGGATTCAAGGCTCAGACGGATGTTCCTCATGGTGCAGTCAGGCCTATGGTACCAGTCACCGGAGGTCACTCAGTGTTCCCAGGAGGTTGCTCGGCACTCCTGGTGTCACTCTGTAATCCCAGGGGTTGTTTGGGCCTGGTCCTATGGAGGTTGCTTGCTTGGGGCTGCTTTCACTGAGGTCACTGCCTTGGGCCTGCTCCAGCAGAAGTTGCTAACTCAGACCTGCTCTGGTGGAAGTTGCTGGTTCCGGCCTGCTCTGGCAGAGGTCTCTGGCTTGGGCCTGCTACCTCAGCGGCTGCTCCCTTGTACCTGCTCCTGAGGAAGTGACTGCCTTGAGCCTGCTTTAGCGGAAGTTGCTGGTTCAGGCCTGTTCCCACAGACATGCCTTCCTTGGGCCTGCTCCCTCCGAGGTCCCTGGTTTGAGCCCCGACTTGCAGAGGTTTCTGGCTCAGGTCTGCTCTCTCAGAGGTCCCTGACTCGTGCACAGTCCTGCAGATGTCTCTGGCTTTGGCCTGCTCCCTCAGCGGTCACTCCCTTGTACCTGCTCCTGTGGAGGTTGCGGCCCCGGCGCTTCAGAGAGCAGTACACTCCCAGAACTCTGGGCTGCTGTCCTTTGAGCTCAGTGCTCGTTCATCTTAGGCACAGATGCCTGCCTCCTATCGTTTCTTCATGAGATTCTGGGCAAAAGGTCTAGTCCAGTAGATGCCTCTACATGTCCCCCAAACACCTTAGATCCAAGGTGACTCTAGGTTCTTAACACCGGATCATTGCCAAGGTCCCACCCAGCTCCCATGACCGCCAGCAACCCCGAAGGTACAACTGACCCAATGCTGCAGCACAATGGACTCTGCTCAGTTTCCACACTTGTCACACAAGGTGAAACTTACTGTGTTATTAGTTCACACAGATGGTCCTGCCTACCCCGATGGGCTTCCCAGGAGGTGATATATAATGATTGAGATTGACAGCTATGGAACCACTCAGCTTGTGTCCAAACAGGAGCTGAAAATGTAGACTGGTTGCTCAGTTTTATGCTTCTGCCATCAGTCAGGAGAGCTTCACTTCCCAGAGGGCAGTGGTTCCTTGAAAGGACTGCGAACTATGCGCAGCTTTCAAGTAAGCAATCTGGAAGCCAGCCTCAGCATCTGAAAGAGTTTGTTACTACAGCAAAACTCATGACTCTCCCAAGTCTCAGTGACTCCTGCCAGGGTCTCTTGTTGTAGTTTGAATGTGACATTTTCCCCACAGGCTCATGTGTTTGAGTCCTTGGTCCCCAACTAGTGCTGTTGTTTTGGAGGGTTGTAGAGACTTCAGGGGGTGGAGCCTCGCTGAATAGGATCGCTGGATAGGATCACTGGGGATGGGTTCTGAGGCTGTATAGCCTAGCCCCATTTCCTGTTCCCTGAGTGTAGATACAATGTGATTAGCAAGGCCCCTGCTCCTGCCATCGTAATTTCTTCACCATGATGTAATGATCCCCTTGAGGTACTCACTGCAACAGGAAAAGATAGTAAGATGCCCTCTCCGGCTTCCGAGTCTCTCATTGATAAAACTAAACTAAATGACCCCAAACTCGCCCGTGGTTTGAAATTATCCTCTAAAATGCTGTGCTAGAATGTTGTTTGGGGCTCAAACCTATGTTTGTTCTTTCTGAAGATACAGGTTAGGCATATAACTTCACCTCACCAAACGGCAATCCGTCAGTTAACAGACTGGCTCCCAGTGACCCACGAAACTAGGACACAAACAAAGTCCAGGGCCCTGGGTGGTCTAAGCTGCTGTGGCAAAATTTCAACTCTAAAGACCCTGAGATTAAAAAAATAATCTATAAAGTTCAAATCTGCCGCATTCAGCTGCTTTGGTTATTTATATGAGCATTTCCTGATTCAAATTGCACGCTCAAATCAAATTTCCCTGGTTTATGCTTCCTTCAGCAATTACTTAAAGGCAGTTACTTCTCTCTGGAGGGACATAGCCAAAAGGTCTATAGACAAAATCTCGTTGACTCAGGGAGAGATAGATGAACTCGAGGCCTGGCTGGGCAGAAGTCACTTTGCCCACTGGAGTGAGTACTGATGGGCCTCCTGGCTGTTTGTCAGCCTCACTGAGAGAAAGACACTCTCTAAGGAAGACAGCAAGGTCCATGGACAGAGGAGAGAGTTATCTTTGTGGGATGGGGGGTAAGGAGCCACCTTCTCTGGGTGGGGTTTTGCAAAGACGGAGATGAGCAAGCTCAGCTTCAGAGGGATTGAGAGCTATGAATGGGCCACAAGGAAAGCATGATCAATTCTGTACCAGAAAGTTTCTGGATCTTTCAATAGTCATCTTAAGTAAGAAGAGACCCACAGCAATACTGCGTAATAGGCAAAACCTGCTCGGTGCACACTCAACCTGTCTGGAATTCATTTTCTCTGTTTACAGGGATTCTCTCAACTGCAATAAAGATGCTCGCAGTGCTCGTGGTCGATGCATTCACCGGGGCACTAAAGTTCCCCTCCCACTCCCTGGCTCCACCCAGTAGACCAGAGCTTACTCGCCTACCTGACAGCTCTTCCTTTTGCAAACAACACCTTGGCTTTTTCTGAGAAGACAGTTCTGGTGTTGGACAGTTTTATGCTAACTTCACACAAGCTAAAGTCATCTGAGAGGAGGGGGCCTCAATTAAGAAAATGGTTTCATAAGATTAGGCTGTAGGTGGGTCTGTGACGCATTCTCTTAATTAGTGATCCATAGAAGAGGGCAGAAGCCATGTGCCATCCCTTGGATGGTGGTCCTGAGTTCGATAATAAAGCAGGCTGAGTAAGCCATGAGGAGCAAGCCATTAAGCAGCACCCCTTCATAGCCTTTACATCAGCTCCTGCCTCAGGGTTCCTGCCATGTTCAAGTCCCTGCCCTGACTTCCTTTGACGATGAACCGTGCTGTGAAAGCATAAATCATATGCACCCTTTCCTCCTCAGCTTGATTTTTGGTCTTGGTGTTTTGTTGCAACAATGGAAACCCTGATTAAGACAGTTCTCAACTGTTTACAGAACATATACAAAGGTGCCTTATGACTCAGGTATTACCTGGACCTGGCCACTTAGAACACTTCACTGTCATAGATATAGAATAGATTAGTAAGCCTGTGGTCCCTTCCCAGTACATGAATCTTTCCTAGAACTTTTGCTGCAATTACCAGGAGAAAAAGAAGGAAATTTCCAGCAACTTTCCAAGCCTAAATGAATAAAGACAAGAACCATCAGCAGAGATAGGATATCTCTAAGAAGAAGGAGAGAGCAGATGTGGGCTCCCAGCTGCTGCTCCAGCACCATGCCTGCCTGCCTGCTGTCATGCTCCCCACCGTGATGGTCATGGACTCACCCTCTGGAACGGTAAGCAAGCCCCCAGTTAAACACTTCCTTTATCAATAAATAGCCTTAGTCATGGTGGTTCCGCACAGTAATCAAACAGTAATTAAAACAGCTGGTGCTACCCACGATAGTAGAGGAGATAAAGGTAGAATACTCGAAGTCATAAACTCGGACATGGGTTTAAAGCAACAAGAACTCAGTGGAAAGACTGAGTGTGGCAGAATTTTAATTCCATTTCTGCTGCTGACTGACTATGCCATCATGAGTGATTCAGTTCCTCTCCAAGCCAAAGGATCAAGAGAATCCCCACACAGTCTTGTGGTGTGCCGAAAGATAAAGTAAGGTGGTTGATACATAGGAAGTGCCCAATAAGTATATCATTGGCTTTATCATAATGGCGGTATTGGTGCTGTTAAAAGAAATCATGGACAAGGAGGGATCTGGAAGGAATTAAGAAATGAGAGGACAAAGATGCTATCATTGTGCACAGGAGTCCTGGTTCTCCAGAATTAAGCGAAGGACAGAAAGGAAGAATGAGGCCGGCACAAGATGGAAGTTGGGAGCTCTCACTGCAAAGCAAGATGGTCTGAGATACAGGGAGAAAGAGGGGGGAAAGGGTGAAAGAATTTAATGGGAGAAGCAAGAAAAAATGACAAAGGGCTTATTCCAGATATGTGCAGACTCCAGAAGGAAACAGGGAAGCCAGGAGGTGGAGAGGAATGGAGGCAGAGCTGAGAGGGTGTGGGATGAGGAACACCCAGACTCCAAAGGACACCCTGAGAATAAAACGGAGCAGGCGGGAGAAGCGTGTCCTAATGCACTGGTAGAAGCAATTTCCAAATGGAATTGGAGATTGTTAATGATGGCTCAGGATGTCACTGCAGAAATGAGGTGACCATGAGACCTGGATGAGGGGTGCAGTCGGGGAGGGGCTGACTACCAATTACTTCCCATTTGCACAGATTTCTGAATCCCCAGACAGTGGTCTGTAGGGCTTCAGATGGATGTCTATGCCTGTGAGACTGTGAACAAAGACAGAAGCACATCAAGTCCCAAAGCTGGTAAGAACACCCTCACCCTGAGAATTGACCAGTTGCTAACTGCTGCGTACTTGGTGCCTCCTTCAATGCTCCCAGACGGACTGGGTCTCACTTTATCCTCTTTGCATAGGCAGGACAAAGGTGGCCTTGAAAAGTAAACTGATTTGTTATCATTTCATACAAAGTTGGTGAGAGACGGAAACCAGGAAACCAGTTTTGCCCAGCTGTGTGGCTCCTGAGCTTAATATCCATCCACTACACCATGCTAGACAGAGTGTAACTCTGTTAATTTCAGGGGGGGAAAACAGCCAACTGGGGTTCCGTGGGTCTGTACCTGTGAGAGCTCTTCCCAGATGTGACTGTGCCCAGATGTCACAGGAATTCAATGTGAAGTCTCGTGACTCTTCCCCCATCTAAGGGGCTTGACAAAGCCTCACCTTTGCCTGCTATGATGTCAAGTCCATTGCTCTCTCCAACTGTGAAAGTATCAATCAAAAGTTACGAGACTCTTGTTCAAAGGAAGAAAGAGGGGGAACAAAGAGCGTTGCAGTCTTTGGGAAGAAGGTTCGCTTGGATGTTTAGCAACCATGGTGTCCATGAAGGTTTGGGGGTAGGAAATACCCCGTCTCTATCATCTCTATCAATAACTTTTCGCAAATACGGACAATTAGCACGTATTCACCTTTTAGGTGAAGTACTGCAGATGCGTTCCTTTCCAGCTCTCCAGGCCATAGCAGCTTTCAAGTCAACTGGCCTTTCTCCCTCTCTCCTTCCTCCCTTTATTTTCCAGGGCTTCATTCACACCAAGCGTGTTAGCTACTTTGCCTGATGCTGGGATAAAATATCTGACAAAAAGCAGCTTAAAGAAGGAAGGTTTGTTTGGGCTCACCAGCTGAGGGTACAGTCCATCATGGCGACAGGAGTGTGAGGCAGCTGCTCACATCATGTCCTCAGTCAGAGAGCAATGGATGCTGGTGTTCAGCTCCCTTTCTCCTTCCTTCTCAGTACGGGACCTGCCCAGAGAATGGCGCTCCCCACGTTTAAGGGGTGTCTACCTCAATTAGCCCTAATCTAGATAATTCTTCACAGGCATGCCAAGAGATTTGTTTCCACAGTGGTGGTTCTAAATCTCATCAACAGTCAAGATTAACCATCACACATGCAAACGTTCAAACCCTGGAGTTGGCCTGCACCCCTGAAGTCTGTGTTTTACAGGGATTTTGAAGTGAGGTAGCAAGTACAAGTTGAAAAGCATGGTGTAGTCAGAGAAACACATCCCAGGACAGAAAATATGTCGTCAGAAAAGTGAAGAACAAAGTGGCTGTTGTGGCATGGGGAAAACTTGGTGAGAGATAGGTGTGCAAAGTTTGTGAACGCTCTTCCCGATGTGACGGTGAGAGACTCCCCAGGAACATTTGAGGGTGTTGCACAGCCACGTCACACTCGGGTTAATGAGAGGTGATACAGAGGCCAAAGACCCGGGTCTCTGTCTTGCCTTCGTTCTGACATTGTCTGACTTGTTAATTCTGTAACTTTGATCAGACACTTTTCTCTGTAACCAAACAAGTGAACACACTCGCACACCTGTGTGACGTGTTAATGCTTCCAGCCAGGCAGTAGTTGGAGCAGTCTGAACGTGCTTTTGAGAGTGTTTATCTCCCGAACACCCCAAAACGGTGCATTTGCTTCATGCTCTAAATATAGCAGTATCCACTTTCCCTTTTGACATCTCTTCTAAGACAAAATATTTTGTCTCTAGAGATGTACCAATGCCACTGTTCTGGAGGTTTCTTTTGGCTTCAACAACCTGGTAGCAGTCTCTATAAAGGGACTGGATGTGGGAGTCAACAAAGATAGGGGTTACTGGGACTGTGGAACAGACCTAAGTCTCACTCAACTGGAACAATTGAAGCTTGTTTCTTGCTCAGGGTCTGCCCCAGCCTTGGTAGAGGAAGTACGGGAAGTGGGATGAATCATAATCACCCTGGGACAGACTGACACTGCTGTCAGGGACTGAAAGCTCCTGCTGAAAGTGACAGGCGTCACTTGCAAAGCAATGGTCAGAGCCATGCAACTGTAAGGGACAGGAAAAGAATCCCAGCCACAAACCCAAAATAGAAGCAGAGATGATGGCCCTGAAGGACGATTCATCCCATGGACAGAGGTAACCAGTCGCCCCAGGAACCAGGTCATCTTGTGAGAACTTCAAAGTATGGGAGAGTCTGAGAAAGATCCTACTTCCAGTTCCCGAAAGGTTTGGGGAGAAGCCAAGGTCAAGGAAGGCAGACACGGGGAAGAGCAGGTTGGAAAGAAGGAACCTGTAGAAACTGGATTCTTCTGTCTTGTCACAGACAAGGACACACTTAGAAACTTGCATATTTTCTGTTTAATTCCTAAGTCCAAAGTCAGAGGTAAGAGAAATGTCACTTTCTATATTTTATGGTTATAAGTTAACTAGTATACTCAATTTCCTGATTGAAACCCCATCACTTGGAGGTAGCATGAAGTTTCACCTCTGCGGCCTCGATGGCTGCAGAGGAAACAGAGTCCCATACTGCAGCAGGCATCAAAGAGTTTCTTCCCAAACGTCAGTCCACTGATGTGCTGTGGCTTTTATGTCAGCTGGACACAGCTAGGGTCACCAGGAAAGAGCGAGTCTTAGTAGGAGGAAATACCTCCATGGGACTGGCCTTTAGGCAAGCTGTATGGAATTTTCTGGATTGGTGACTGATGTGGGAGGGCCCAGCTCACCGTGGGTGGTGCCACCTATAACCATATTATAACTGGTGATTCTGGGTGAGATAAGGAAACAGGCGAAGCAAGCCATGGGAAGCAAGCCAGGGAGCAGCTCTCCACAGCCTCTGCTCCAGTTCCTGCCTCCAGGTTCCTGCCACGACTTCCCTCATTGATAGGCTGCTGTGGAACCGTAAACTGAAACACGTTTAACCATGGTGTTTTCTTACAACACTGTAAACCCTAAGACAATTGGGTACCACAGGGCACCCTCAACTTCCGTCTTCATGATGTCTTCCGTTCTTACAGATCTGTCATTTCCACCAGCATGCTTAGCCTGAGGATACCTGACAGTTAGAAGGCACACAGGCTCCCTGGGGCACCACCAGCACCCCCTGAGGCTGGCCATCCCCCAGGAACACTATAGAAGTACTCTCTGTACCTGCAGCCCCCTCTCCTGTCGAATCCCATGGAATCTGTCCTCCCCATCTTGCTCTTCTTGCATTGCCTGCCTCTCTCTGGGAGGAGCATCAGTGAGCTCCATCTCTTATAAAAGACAGGTGGCTGAGGGGTCAAGCCCAGAGATTCCTAAGAGAAAAGCAGTTTGGGAGAAGGATAGAGAATGACAAAGACGCTGAGGTGGGATGAGGGTGGTGAGTCCAGATGGAGTAGAGGGGATGGGTAGAAGATGAGAGGGAATCCATGGTTGGGTCTAAATTATGCAAAAAAGACATAATACCAATGATAATGACTGAGAACAATTCACACACACACAAAAATCCTCATCACATTCTAGGACAATAGGGTGTCATGGCTGCCTCCATTTTACTGAGGAGGAAACTGAGTCAGAATGTACTTGCATGAGCAAATACAAAGATTGGAGCTCAAAATGTCTCCCAAATTTAAGCATGTGAGCACTACAAGATGCAGCCTGTGAAGACATGGAGTCAAAACCAGGAGACACGACACCATGAGAAGAGCTGACACGGAGTGGAGACCATACCTTTAAAAGGCAAAATGACAAGAGGTGTGCCATCAAAAATATGTACTTTTTAAAAAGAAAGCCATCAGGGCCGGAAAGGTGGCTCCATGGATAAGAGCATTTGCTGAGCAGGCGTGATGACCTGGGTTTGGATGCCCAGCACTCACACCGAAAGCTAAGCGTGGCTACAAACGCCTATTACTGCAGTGCTGCAGGAGCAGAGACATGACAATCACTGGGTCTGCTAGCTGCTAACTTACAGTCTTCATAAGAGCCTCTGTCTCAGCCAACTGCAGCAGAGAACTATTAACAAGATACAGCTCAGCATCCCCTCTGGTCCTGCTAGCATGTGCATAGAGGTATGCTCACCCACACGTACATGCAATGTACCAAACTCACACGGGTGCACACACACACTGACAAAGAGAATGAAGAACCCAATTAAAAATGGGCAAGAATATAAATAGACACCTCACCAAAGATACACACAGCAAACAATCATGTGAAGACACTTCAGTTTCACATGCCATCAGGGGCTAGGATGGTAGACTTGGTACAATGGTACACCTGCTATGATGGTGGAACAATCATTATAATGGCATACCTGTAGCGATGACACACTTGTGATGGCACACCTGTTGTGATGGCACACTTGTCCTGATGGCACACTTATCCTGATGGTACACATGTCATCATGGCACAACTGTTATAACAGCATGCTTGTCATGATGGCACACTTGTCATAATGGCACACTTGTCATGATGGCACATTTGTCATGATATCACACTTGTCATGATGGCACACCTAATATAACAGCACACCTGTCCTGATGGCACACCTGTCGTGATGGTACACCTGTCATGATGGCACACCTGTCACGATGGCACACTTGTCATGATGGCACACCTGTGAGAACAATTGGAACACTGACAACACTAAAGGAAAAGAGGTTGTGCAGCCCCTGGGGCTCTGATTAGCTAAGGTGCAAGCCACACAGTCCCTGTGGAAGGCAGTTGGAGACCCCTTACAAAACTGAACACACTTCTCCCATGTGGGCCAGCATTCACACACCATGGTGTCAACCCACAAAAGCTGAAGACTTGCATCCTCACAAAAACCTGCACAGGGATGCTTATAGTCACTGTCTCTACAACCGCCTAAGTTTGAAAGCAACTAGAATACCATACTGTAAACCATAAAAATCCACAGTGCATTCGTACAATGGAATGTTGGTCAACACTAAATAGACACAGGCAGCCGGGCGTTAGTGGCGCACACCTTTAATCCCAGCACTCAGGAGGCAGAGGCAGGCAGATCTCTGTAAGTTTGAGGCCAGCCTGGTCTACAAGGCTAGTTCCAGGACAAGCTCCAAAGCTGCAAAGGAACCCTGTCTCGGAGGGGGGGGGGGGAGACACAGGCTTTCAAGCCTAGCTTACAGCTGAGTGAAAGAAGCCAATCAGGAAAGGCCTAGTCTATTCAATTCTCATTAATGTGACATTCAGGAAAAAGCCAAACTATAGGAACAGAAAAGGGATCAGTGGTTGCCTGAGAGGATATGGGGCTACACGCAGGGCACGAAGGATTACAGAGCTGACGAAAGTCCTGTATGATAGTATGACAGTGGGTATATGTCACCCCACATTTTTCAAAACCCAGAGGTACACAGGAGAGAAGGCTGACGTAGGTTCTGCAGGAGCTGCTGAGACCTGGGGAACTGGGCATGTTTGGGGTGAGGGCGTGTGGGAAATCTGCTCCTTTTGCTATGATCCTAAAATCTCTCTAAAAACTCAACTTCATCTGAAATAATGATAGCTGTGCCCGGTGACTTACATCTGCTACCCCAGCACTCAAAAGGCTGGGACAGAAAGATTGCAAATTGAAAGCCAACCTTGGCTACACAAGCTCCAGGCCAGCCTAAGCTGTCATGATGGCCTGGTCTCAAAAACCACCAAATACTAATAGTGATGCTAATGAAAAGGTAGGAATGGAAGACCCACTGGGAGACAGAGGCAGATCCACATATAAAACCTCTCTACAAGGAGGCCCTTGTCTTCGTTTATTCTCGTCTTTGTTTTGTGTTCACGCTGGTCCTGTGGCAGACGACACTAATGAAGGGAAGGGGCAAGGCTCCTGCATGCATGAACTCACATTTCACCCACTGTGGGTGTGTCTCGAGTTCCGAATTCTTGGAAAGTGAACCCTCCTGGGCTAAGCAACCATGACTTGCCACGCAGGCAGGGTCACCACTCAGGCCACCTTATGACTCTCAGATGCTGGCCCTTGCCCGGTCACAGGCAGCCAACTCATAGAACAACTACGGTGCTCTGATAGGAAGCCCCACAGGCGATGCCGGTCTTGGAAGCATCACTCCCACAAAAACGGTATCTTTAAAACTCAGTCTTCATTGCTCCACTCAGATTCCCAAAGGAGGTATTTGTCAGGCACTCAAAGAGAAGCATTCAATTTGAGGAGGAAAAACACAGACAAAGAAACACATAGTTACGCAGAATTGGAACAACCAACCCCGCAATTAGATTCAAGTTCCTTTACATCCGAGACAAGGCTCCGCTAGCACCATTTATGTGAGATGCAATTCGGCCGGATCTCGAGCCTTGGGTACCATCTGCTCCCTTTGTGGAAAGCATTGTGATTTTGTGCAAGCAAAAAAAGTATAAACAGAGCCCAGAACGGTCCATTAATAAGGGAAAGCAGCAAGCAAAGGGAAATTTCATCTGCTTCCTAGCTTCTGGTCCACGTGGCATCCATGAGCAAAAGAGGCTTTGATGGTGAGTAAGGGTGATGTTTGGAAATCGCCGCCCCCGCCATCACTTCCCAAAAGGATTGTTTTGCTGGACAGTAGAACTGACTGGCTCATGTTTCTGGCCCAATGATGCCACTCTTGTTACATTTTGGCTAGTCGGATTAGGTTTGGTTTGACCAGCTAAGACCTCAACAGTTCATGCTGCTAACAGGTCCCAGGCATTGCTGGACCGCTTCCCTCCCATCTGTTGCTAGTTGATGATTTTGTTATTGCCCATGATGTCAGTATTGTTGCTGCTGTTGGTCTGGCGTAACCTAGCTCCATTCCCTCCACCGTGTGCCACTTCTACAACGTCCCTGGACGCAGCTTGGTGAACTTGATTGACGGACAGGACGAGGGTGAGTCACCACATCCCCTCTTCAGCACCAGGGCCTGTCCTCTGCCCTTTCTCAGGGTTACACGGGGTCTTCTGAGCATTGAGGAGAGCAGGGAAACATCCAGAGCTCCAGTGGTCTTTCAATTTAAGGGTTCATGAGGCGTGTGATGCCGGACTGGTCCATATGTTCAATGGCTTGAGCTTTGGTGACAAGAAAAGACATCCGGTGCTTGGCTGAGAGAGCGCATTTGAGAGCCTGGGTGTTGATCTGAATGCTAGGCTGGGCAGTGGAGGCTAGTCACTGTGGTAAAGGTGCCCAGCACCCTGTAGGGCATATTTACAACACAAACAAAGTGCCTGTGTGCCCACGGCAGAGTCAGGGACTCAGAGCTGTGCAGAAAGACTTCAGCAGACTACAGAGGACAGCTATCTTCACAGTAATTACAGATATAAAAGGTTTGAGTGAGAAAAACCTGAGTGGGTGGGATTTATGTAGCTCACATGAAGGACTCCTAACATACATGGGTATCAGTAGGAAGAGACCCAACCCCTGAGCCTGAGTCATCCGCACGTTTATCTTCCAGCAGCTCCGTTTGTTGCCGCCAGCAGGCTGTGCCAAAGGCATGGGAAGCTAGGCTTGCCTGGTGATTTGACTAACCCTTGGATTATTACTCACTTAAAAGGGACTTAAAAGGGACTGACTTGGAAAAATAAGATGTGAACAAAAAAAATTGTGTCATGTGTCACCACACTACCAAAAGCTAACCCTACTGAGGTGTTTGGAGTTGTCATAACTTCTATTTCAATGTTGGTTACGACAGAAATTGTCTCGTGTCCAGAAAGGATAGTGTGAAATCAATCACATACATTTGCCAATGCAGTGTGGAGGAGAGGTTATGTGCTCCAAGAACAGAGTCCTCAGCCCAGCCTCAGAAGGTGGAGCTGGGAATGTTATCTTTCAAGACTCATCACGAGGGTAAAATGAAGCAGATTCTGAATCATGTAGCCTGCTTTTAGCATCTATGAGCTATTCCTAGCCAGGGCCCTCTGCATCCTGGGTCTAATGTAGAAAGCCCTGATAATCTTCATCCAGGCCATACCTTAACCCCATAAATTCCCACTCTGTTCCGGAGCAGGTGAGGATTCTCTAGCAGACAGACTTGGCACGGTCTGAACATGCTTCACTTTTGACAATCCCACTGTAATATACAAAGGATTGATATTAACAGGATGAGAAAATCAACCTGGTGCCAACTAGTGGGTGGATGGAAACAAATTCTCAGCCCCCTGGAAGGATTAAATTAAGGTTGGGAGGCTGAACTTTGGAAATCCGGCCAAGGCTTCTTCGTGGGCTGCTGGGTTTGGAAATCAATTAAGGGAACGAGAAGGATGTGCGGTTCACCATGGAGCTCTGCCAGCCGGGTCTTTGCTGCACTGGGGAGATGGGAGTCTGGCTAAGGTAGTTATATTATTACATTATTATATATTTTATTATACTATAATGTGGTTATGTTGGCACTGTGCAGCATATGGGTGTCTTCATCCCTGCTTTCATCTCATGGAGGAAATTGGTAGAGGAAAGAGAGACCTAGACTTAGCAGGCAAAAAAAAAATCTGTTTATAAGAATATTTCAGAATAGGGAGAGCATTGTGATATACTAGTTGGCCCTGAAAGACCGTGTTTGTACTATAGGGACTATGGCTCCCAATTGACCCCTCTCCTCTCTGGGGACTCTTTCCAGGGTCTGATTGCTGATCTTTTGAAATTGGATGACCCAGCAAGAGGAGCTGCTGTGGAGAGGAGAAGAAATGACCGTAATGATCATGTCACCTGAAGAGGAGCTCTTAACGGGGCCAACCTGTCTTCAACAGGAAGGATTGAATGGAGAAGCTGGAGGCACCGTGGCCAGCATACGGAATCCAGAATGCTTCGGGTTCCACTGCACTCTAGCCGACTCCCAGCAAAGCCATGGACTGCTTTTATACGTAGTTGCTATGCTCTGGATCATAGGGCCTGAAGCCATAACTGCATCTGATGGGATCAGGAATGCAGCAGAATCCCCTTGGAGCAGCTGGGGTAGCCCCATGGACTGCTGTAGAGAGATTGCTTGTCCATCAGTCAGTGATGCTTTGGGATACTCACCTCTCAGGATGGAAGTTGGGGTGGCCTCTGCTGCTGGACGAGCAAGTGGCCAATTGATCTCCATTGGTTGACTCTCTGGGAACCATCTTAGTGAAAGACAAGGCTATGCTCAGCGATTGGTACCCCGTGTTCAGTGTCAGATCAATGGTAGGCCATAAAGACCTGACCTACCTGTATGAACAATGAGGACCAGCGTACCCTGTGGCATTAGCTATGATCTCTACTGAGACTGCAGAAAATGCCCCTGCTCCGTCCTTTTACATGCACATCTCCGTAGTACAGCTCCTGTTAGGTCTCCCACAGTTCCCCAGAGGCAAATATCCATCCAAGGGACCAATCCCAGGAACTAAAGGCAGTCCTGTCTGATCCTTCCTCTGGGACAACTGACTAAAGAGGAGGAAACGATGCAGGGGGTGAGGGAGAAATACAACAACAGAAAACAACAAGACATGAGGGCCTAGAAGCTCTGGATATGCTGAAGCAACAAGGGTGGGGGAGGGCTGCCATTGGAGCCTGGAGAATTTAAATCACAGAAACCATTAGGGTGCATGGCTCACTCCCAAGGGGGAGCCCCTAGAGCTCCTATCTTTTCATGTTTTAATTGTGATCTGTATACATAATGGTTGCTATCTTTGACCTCTGTTTTTGTTGTGTGTAAGGTATGTGCCGTGGCAAGTGTGTGGAAGCCACGGACAGCTTGGTAGGATCTTGTCTCTCCAATGAACTTAGGTCATCAGGCTTGCCGGCAAATACCTCGCCCAGGGCTGAGCCATCTCACTGCCTGCAATATCTATTGTTTTAACCACTTTTTACATTTAGTTTTTGATTGACATCTTTCTGGGGTACACTGTGACATCTTTGCACACTCGTATATCACGTAATCAGCAGTGCGGAGTGTTTAGATCACCTGTCATCCCAAACATCTATCATTTCTTTGTGATGGGAACATTCTAGACACTTGGGAAAACACAGCACTGCTGACTGTCGTCAGCCTCTGTAACACTGCAGAGCTTCCTCCTCCCACCCGGTCATAACCTTCTGCTGGTCAGCCATCTCTCCTCTCCCCAGCCTCCTCTCCCCAACCTCCTCTCCCCTCAGCCTCCTCTTCCCTCAGCCTCCTCTTCCCCTAGCCTCCTCTCCCCCAGCCTCCTCTCCTCCAGCCTCCTCTTCCCCAGCCTCCTCTCCCCCAGCTTTCTCTCCCCCAGCTTCTTCTCCCCAGCCTCCTCTCCCCCACTTCCACTCCCATAGCCTCTTCTCTCTGCTCCCTAATCCTATGAGCTCACCCTTTTTAGATTTCACAGGTAGGTGAATCCACAGCTTCTTTTCTATTTTACTCAACATTCTAACCTCTGTCTAGTCCATCTGTTACTTCAAATGACAGTATCATTTTTAAAGCTGAATAGCACTCCATTTTCATGTATTGTATGTGTGCATATGGTGTATGAGAGGGGTGAGAGGAAGAGGAGAGAGAGAGAGAATTCTTTTTATTCATTTGTCTATTGGTAGACTTTTGGGCTTAGCCATTTAAAAGTTATTTTATTTATCGTCATTGTGTGTAATGTTTGTGTGTGTATGTATGAATGAGGATTCAAGCATGCTATATTACATGTTTGGGGTGAGAAAACAATTTGTGGGTGCTGGTTCTCCCCTTCCACTGTGGGTTCCAGGGACTGAACTTAGGTCTTCAGGTTCCTGTAGCGAGTACTTTTGCCTGCTGAGCCATCTCGCTGGTCCCATCTAATGAGCTTTAAGGACACAGTTCTTTTTTTTTTTTTTTTTTTGCCTTTGGTGTCCCTCTTTGATGTTTGAAGTTTTACTTATTATTGTTATTATTTCTATCACCAGGCACTCTGGTAAAATGACTAGCCACCCCAAACACTGGCACTTCCACGTTCCATGGCCACACACGCACCACCAAGCGCTCAGACAACTTACATAGCCACCCAGGGAGGTGCAGTGTGGTCACGTGATCTACGCATGATGCAGCTGCATAAGCCCCTGTGCGTATGTGATAGGCAGCCTTTAAAAGCTGGACATGCCTGCTCCACATTCTCTTCCTGCACCAGCTCTCCTCAGGTCAACGCACATGTCTCTCTCTCTCCCCAATAAACTCTTAAAGTGGATTCCATTCTCGTGCCTGGTAATTTCAATTATTATATGCATATGTTGTGTGCACATGTGCCATAACGCACATTGGATGTCAGAGTCCAACTTTGGGAATGATCCTCATCAGGTCAGCTTCCCTACTTATGGTAAATGGTAAAAATAACCATCCCATGTATGAGGCAGACCTAAGTTCAAATCCCTACTCTGCAACTTCCTATTAATGTGCTATCAGCAGGTAACCACATGCAATGTGTCTTACCTGTGAGAGTGGGGTGCACAGGACAGTATAGTAATTGCAAAACACAAGTAAAGAAGTCAAGCTGCATGGTGTGAAGAATGGAAGCTCCGTTGCCTCAGCTGTGAAGGCCACAGCGATTGCACCTCTCTCATGATGTTATATGAGGGTGGAAGAAGATGGTTCTCGAATGTTCCTGATACAGGATATTAACTGTGGTGCTAGAGGCCGTGGAGACAAATCCATCTGGAAAGTGCTTGTTGTCCAAGCATGAAGGCCTGAACTTGACGTTCAGCACCATGTTAAGTCAGGAGCGGTGGCACAGGGCTGTAATCTAAGTCTACAAACACATGCAACATGCGAGAGACAGAGACTTTTAAACAGCTATAATTTCTGTTAAAATAGTAGATGTGGTGTTAAGACACTGCGAGGGTTTTTCTAATTAATTCTTTAATGTCAAGAAATAAAACCAAGACTTGAATATACATAGCTCAGAGCATCTCTTTCTCTATATTTATCTTTCCCTCTTTTTCTCTCCCTTCTCCTCCCCAGCCCCTGACTCCTCCCAACCCAGGACAGCTGTGTCCTCCAATCTGTACTGGCTGATTCAGGCACATGAGCTTTGGGGTACTGAGTATGGGGGGAAATAGCTTGACGAGCCACCTGCTCAGGGTGCACAGTCCCGGGCCACTCATTCCCAGGCTATGGCTTCTGCCTTGGAGATCATCACACACAGAGACAGCACAGAGCTGGAGAGGCCACTAAGCCCTCCAGTTTGAGTGCCATAGGTCTGCCAGCACGCTCCAACAGACCTTGGAGAATGTTGGCACCAAAGAGGCAGGGCCATGAGCCTGGGGTCCTATTCCCATCTGATGCTATTCCCCCCTCCCCATTTACTGTGATGTTGATTCCTGACAGGAAGAAATGCACTGGAAATGAATTCTATCTACAGAGTCCCAGGAGTGAGCTGGAGGCCCCACCACTGGCCTCTTATGTGTCCCAGTGCAGGTCTCTTGCCTTCTACGGCTCTCAGATCTTCATCTATACAGAGAGATTCTTTAACAATGATTTAGAGCATGAATCTGAGGACAGTCACCCCATCTTTCTCTCTTGCCCTGTTATGGAGTTTTGGAGACACCACAGGCCAAACTTTTATTGAAAATGTCACATGAAAAAGGAAATAACTTTTTTTTTATTAGCTAAGATTGGTTTTTGCTAGCAGAGAACAGTCTCTAATGATGATGACACACTTCAATGAGTGTTTCTTCATGATGTGAAATTAGATTACTGAGGTGTTAAAGACTTTCATTGGGAGATACTTGGAGTGTTTTTCTGTGAGGCGGCTATAGTTTACTCATTCTTACTGTATATCAGATAGCATGGATCTTATTCATGATTTCAGTCAATCCTCAAGAAAAATCAGTCTTTCACTTGTTTATTGCCTCAGTAAGCTTGTTAATTGTTTGATTGGGTAGTTGATTGGATGGTTGACTAATTGATTTATTGGCTGGTTGGCTTGTTAGTTGAATGGTTACATGATTGATTGGCTGGTTGGTTGACTGATTTGGTTGGTTATTTAGCTTATTATTGGTTGATTACTACTTGGTTGATAAGTTGGTCGGTTGATTCACAGTTGCTTGGCTAGTTGGATGCTTGATTAGCTAGTTAGTTGACTGGTTGGTTACTGAGCTGACTGATTAGCTAGTTGGTTGGTTGGGTAATTAGCCAGTTGGTTAATTGGGTCAGCTGATTGTTACTTTATTGATTTGTTTGTTGGTTGACTAGTTACTTGGTTAGTTGGTTGGTTATTCTTTTAGGTAATATATTGGGTAGTTGGTTAATTAGTTGGTTGGTTGGTTGGTTGGTTGGTTGGTTGGTTGATAAGCATGAGGACCTGAGTTTAGATTCCCAGCACCCAAGTTAAAACCAAGGATGGCAGGGTCTAACTGTAACCCCAGCATTCTGGGGTGGGGCAGAAACAAGAAGATCCTGGGGCTTGCTGGGCAATAAATCTAGCTGAAACACAGAGCTCCAGGCTCAGTGAGAGCCCTGTTCTCAAAAAGTAAGGTAGACCAGTGACTGGTGAAGATGTCCAACATCAACCTCTGCCATCTGTAGTATATGTTCACATGGCAGGCTTACATACACACATACCTCTGAACACACACATGCACACATACATACATGTACACAACCACACACAAATACTCAACACACCAAACACATTCAAAAGAATTAAATAAATAAATAGCACCTTCATATAGGTCCAAAGCCAATTTCCTTAACCCCTGTTCTGTGTGCTTCCATATTCAAGTCAAACAGTTCAATAATTACGAGAATTATCCATGTTCAAGCCTCACTCCCGGCTGGAGGATACTTGATTCTCCATATTTTAAATCAACCCAGATTTGTCAGGTGCAAGGTGTTTTCAGACCCACCCAGCTACGTGAGTGGGAAAATAAACTTTAAATATTTCAGTAAATGCATTTGGAGGTGGAGTCAAATATGCCATTGCTGAGGCAGCTTAAAAAGAGGAATGGGAAAAGGTAAACGGCTAAAAAGCAGCTTCCGCTGAAGCCGCAATCAAAACAGCAATTAGAATCGATTTTCAGAGCACAATCAAAAGGCCCCACCCCACACCCCACACACTTCTTCAAAACAGATGATAAGTTAATTCTCAGCTCCCTGCAATCCTCATTGTCTGGGCGACAAAGGAATTCTATAGCCCTGCATATCAGGATGGGTAATTATGCCTGCTTATAAAGCATTTTGTAAGTAAAAGATTGCAGTCGGCTGAGCAGGACAGCCGCTAGCAAAACTAAGAAGGCACGTGTTGCAAGAGGGAAGAAAAAAGAGACAACTGGCAGTCAGGATTGCCCCTGTCGCACCCTTAGCCCCAGCCTCTGATGTGCTGACCAGTCAGGTGTACACTCGCATGTAATTCTAATCTTAAAAGGAAATCAGGAGCTTAGGGCTTGGGTGTGTTCAGTGAAGTTCTTTGGTGGCAAGAATGGACATTAAAGTAGAAAGGGGGCTCACTACGGGAAGGGTGACAACTCAAAGAGAAGGCGCTCCTGAGAAAAAGGCGAGGCCGTCTCCACGGGTCACCTGCCACTGGGTGAGCAGCCACAGTCTGCACCTGCAACACTCCACTCAGAATTCATTCCCCAGGCCCCATGCCTGCTGCTGAGACACTCCGTCATAAGGAGAGGGTTTGCAGGAGGAGAGTCTCCAACCCCACTCACCTGGTGCAGCAGGGAGGCCAGCTCACAGGACCACAGGGGATGGAGTCGTAATCTCCCTAGTCAAGCCAGGTTCTGCAGGAAGGGGAGAGAGAAATAAGCAATGTAGAGATTAAGAGAGAGGGAGGGAGAAGAAAAGGAGGAAGATGAAAGTAAAGAAGGGAGAGACATGAGGAAAGAAGGAGGAATAAAGGTTAAGAAGAAAATGGGGAAAGATGAAGAAGGAAGAGAGGCAGAGATGGAAGAAAGAGGGATAAGGACTGGAAGGAAAGAGGAAGGGTGAGGGAGGAACTATTTCCAGGTGCATCACATTTTTTACAGACTATAAAAGGAAGTTCAGGGTGTTTAGCAGCTCGCTGTGGAGTTCAAATCCCATCTCTGGTAAAGACAGCCTCCCTCCATGCTGCAAGCAGTCATGAGGCATGCCTCCGGGCAGTTAAAGAACTCATATCTTGCCCCCCCCCCCAAAAAAAAGCTAAGTGTGAACAGATCAACCATTATACTGGAATCGGAGTAGCAGGTCCTGTCCTAAATTCTGCAAATTCATCAGAGATCTGTCTATTCATAAGCAGCTCCCCTGGAAGCTAAGGTGTGATGGCACTGAGGGAAAGACCCCATATGAGAAACATGTGAGTCCCCCAGTGTCACAATGACACAGGGAGGTGATGAGGAAGCCCTGCTGCTGCTGCTGCTGCTGATGATGATGGTGATGGTGATGGTGATGATGGTGATGGTGATGGTGATGGTGATGATGGCGATGGTGATGATGACGGTGATGGTGATGGTGATGGTGATGGTGATGGTGATGATGATGATGGCGATGGTGATGATGATGGTGATGGTGATGATGGTGATGGTGATGGTGATGGTGATGGTGATGATGGCGATGGTGATGGTGATGGTGATGATGGCGATGGTGATGGTGATGATGGCGATGGTGATGATGATGATGGCGATGGTGATGGTGATGATGGCGATGGTGATGGTGATGATGGCGATGGTGATGGTGATGATGCATTCTGAGAACCCAAGCCCCCTCTGGAATGTGCCAGCCCAGTCCTGCTAAACCCATACATAAACCAGTCCATGCTGCGTCCCTAATCACCGTCCTCCTCCTTCCCTGCTGTTGATGTCATGAAGCCTTCGTGTCCTCTGCACTGTTAAGCATGGCCTGTGTGACCCCAGACAACCAAAGAGCTTCGGGTGGGTAAGATTAAGCAGGTACCTGCTGCTCCCCTGGGAAACACTAAATTGTGCAGCCACTCAGGGAGGCAACTGGCACCCCTGTTAAAGTAGGGGTGCAATATTGGCTCAGTGGTTGAGAATGCTTGCTGCTTTTACAGAGGATCAGCGCGCAGTTCTCAGCATCCACATCAAGCGGCTCACAGCTCCAGCGTCAGGTAGCTGACATCATAGGAACCTGCACTCTTTCATGCACATACACACACCTTCACATAAACGTACACACACACACACACACACACACATGCTTTCACACCCACCATTCCAGTTCCAGGGGTCTACCCTCAGGTAACAGTGAACTACATCAGTGTTGAGCTAAGCCTTGCTTCTGAAACTCAGAGCCAGAGACACCCTATGTGGGAAAGAACATAAGGACACTGTTAGTAACAGTAGCTAATTAATGGAGACACACCTCATTGCAAGTATTATGCTGATTCATTCACTGGGCAAATGCCACAAGCCTCCAACTATAAGGAACACAGTGACCAAGAGCCCGACACTCACTGCCACCTGGAAACACATCCCTGTATTGCACAGAAGACATAGACAGAGGTTGCTTCCAATCAATGCCGAAGAAAAGCAAGACATCAAGACAGACCTGTTGCTGGGGGGATGGGGACTCAAAAACTCCCTGATGGCCTTGTGAGCCTGTCTTCCATTACCCTACAGTCTAGGTTGTTTTCACCAACCTTTCATGCCTCTCTCTTCACTTGGGGTCAGCCTTGCACTGTGTTCTGAGTGGCTGGTTCTCCATCCCTGGACTCCTCATTTTATTTCATGGGTATTTTCCCTGTAAAACAAATGTTGCATAGTTGATACCCTTTCAGTGCCGGCTTCTCAAAAGACTGGGATTAGCAAAGATGAGGCCAGAAGTGATCCAAACAGGAAATGGATGGGAATTTGAGAGTGCTCACCGACTCCTTCAGAGGTAAGATGTTGCTCTGTTTAGCAGGTGGTAGTTTGATAGTCTCTGTCCAAAGATGGTATCTGAATTGTTAAATTTTTCAGGAGTCATGGCACAAGAAAACATCCCAGGTAAAGAGAATGGGTAATTGGGGAAAGGAAGACAGCAATGCTTTTAAAGTTCAAAGCCTGCTGGATACTACTTGGATATATTGCTGCCCGGAATGAGAATAGCGAGAAACTAAAGACTGTTAACAGACAGCTGATGACAAATTAAGAACCAGAAAAAAGCTTTTTGTGTTCTACCACAGAAAGGCAAAGAACTAAGTGGCAGACTGACAACCACAGAGTCGAGGAATTTCAGAGAGACTGAGTGGTCAAGTCCCCGTTGTGTGAAGACAAGAACCTGGTGGAGAAAGTCTGAGAGTCTGAGACATGAAAGACACCTGGATGAACACATATAAAACTATAGGTTCTGCAACCTTCCAGGCTCCAAGGTTTTGAAGGGAGCCTGTTCTTCACTATTAAGATGATCCTAAACCTCTCCCTTGAAGAGGGGTATCCCATGCCTCCAGGCTGCCTCTCTAGTCTCTCCCAGATGCTATGCCAGGAACTGAGATCAGCCTGGATGGAGACGTGGTTGACCTGGTGAAAAAAGATGAATGTCCATAGCTAAAAAGTTATCCAACGTATGTAGTCATGTTGCTTCCCCCAGGTTTCTCAGTGTCTGTGAATGTCAAAGACACTAAAACAGGCCTGGTTCCTGGAAGACCCCTGGAGTCCTATGACTAATAAGCATACAGAGATGGAGGAGAGGGCTTAATCTTCTGTAAGATATAATGCATGTTGAGCATGCACACGCATGCATATGCATGCGCGTGCGCACGCGCACACACGCACACCACAAGAATCTAAGGCAATCATGTAATCCCATAAGAGATTTTTTTTCTTTTTTAAATTTATTTATTTATTTTTATATTATTT
>NW_026067926.1:7640028-7676948 GCF_014885135.2 Alexandromys fortis | reverse complement strand
CAGCCCTCTTTGTCAGCCACATTCAGGGAGCTCACTCCTTGGTGAGCTCCCATTAGATCAGCTCCACCGTCTCAGTGGGTGGGCACACCCCTCACAGTCCTAATTTCCTTGTTCATGTTCTCCCTCCTTCTGCTCCTCATTTTGACCTTAGGAGCTCAGTCCAGTGTTCCAATGTGGGTCTCTGTCTCTAGCTTCATCCATCATCAGATGGAGTTTCTATGGTGATATGCAAGATATTCATCAGTATGACTATTAGGATAGGGCCATATCAGGCTCCCTCTCCTCAGCTGCCCAAGGATCTAGCTGGGGACATCTCCATGGACACCTGGGAACACCTCTAAAGTCAAGTCTCTCACCAACCCTAAAATGGCTCCCTTAATTAAGATATATACTTCCCTACTCCCATATCCACCTTGCCTCCATCCCAACCGTCCCATTCCCCCAAGCTCTCCCCATCCTCCCCTTCATAAGAGATGTTTTTAAGAATGTATGATCTTTATTTGTTTGTAACAGTTAAAACTGGAAACAGCTCAAATATTCATCAGCAGATAAGGAAATTGTGACATAGAAGACAGTGAACTTACAGAAAACTGAGGAAGAATATAGACTGTGTAAAGGGCAGGTAAATCTCATGAATAAACTATTGAGTTAAAAAGGCAGGCTTAGAAGATAAATTCTTTTTTACTCAAAATATTTTTATTATTTTTTTATATTATTTTTAATTTATTTTACATACCAACCACAGTTTCCGCTCCTTTCTCTCCTCCCATTTCTGCCCACCCCACCCCACTCCACGCCCATCTGTTCCCCTCCCCATCCACTCCTCTTCCTTCTCCATTACAAAGGGGCGGGCCTCCCACGGGCATGAACAAAGCATGGCATGTCAAGCTGAGTCGGGACCAAGCTCCTCCAGCATCAACTGGAAAAGGTAATCCACCATGGGGAACAGGCTCCCCAAAACCAGCAAATCGCTGCACCGGGGACAGGTCATGATCTCACTCACAGACAGACCAGTCTACTTAACTGTCACACACACACACACACACACACACACACAAAGGGCTTAGGTCAGTCCCATGCAGGCTTCCTAAGTCCAGAGTCCATGATCTCCCACAAGCTCAGGTCAGCAGTCTCTGTGGGTTCCCCTGTCATGACCTTGATGCCCTTGGCTCATACAATGCCTCTACCCCTTCTTCAGCAGGCCTCCCAGAGCTTGGTCCAGTGCTTGGCTGTGGATCTCTGCATGCTTCCATCAGCTACTGGATGAAGGCACTCTGATGACAATTAGGGTAGACATCAATTTAATTACAGTAGATGGTCAGTTCAGGCACCCTCTCCACTATTGCTAGGAGTATTAGCTGGGGGTTATCCTTGTGGATTCCTGGGAGTTTCCTTGGCACCAGCTGTCTCTCTAACCCCAAACTGGGTCCCCATCAAGATGTCTTTTTCATTACTCTCCCCCTCTGTCCTGCCCCCAACTCCCCTCCTGTGCCCAGCCCAACCAGTCCAATCCCTCATGTTCCCATCCCTCACATCCCACCCCTACTCCCAGTCCCAGTTTATCCAGGAGATCTATCCTGCTACCCCTACCCAGGGAAATCCTTGCATCTCTCTTCAGGCCCTTTTTGTTGTCTAGCCTCTTTGGGTCTGGGGATTATAGGTCAGTTATACTATACTTCATTCTTAATAAACACTTATGAGTGAGTACATACCATGTTTGTCTTTCTTGTCTGAGTTACCTCACTCAGAATGATTTTTTTCTAGTTCTATCCATTGGACTGCAAGTTTCATGAGGTCATTGTAAATGAAGACTGCTCATTTGTTTCTGGCTGGCCAGACCTGAATAATCACACAGAAACTATATCAATTCAACACTGTTTAGCCAATGGTTCATTCATATTTCTAGCTCTTACATCTTAAATTAACCCATTTCTATTCATCTGTGTCAGCACTTAAATAGCATCTCTCTGACTCCACCTACTCTCTCTATTCCTTCCAGCCTGGCTATATTCTGCCCTATCATAGGTCAAAGCAGCTTCATTCTTTAACCAATAAAAACAACACATGTACAGAAGGACATCCCACATCAGGTCATTGCTTTTTACATGTGTAATATTCCATTATGTAAATGTACCACATTTTCCTTATCCATTCTTTGGCTGGGGGGCATCTAGATTGTTTCCAAGTTCTAGCTCTTAAGAATAACACTTCTATGAACATAATTGAGCAAGTGTCCTTGTGGTATAACTGAGCATCCTTTGGCTATATGGCCAAGGTTGATATAACTGGGTCTTGAGGTAGATTGATTCCCAATTTGCTGAGGAACCACCACATTGATTTCCAAAGAGGCTGTACAATTTCGCACTCCCATCAGCAATGGAGGAGTGTTCCCCATACTCTACATGTTCTCCAAAATAACCGGTCATCAGTGTTTTTGATCTTAGCCATTCTAACAGGTGTAAAGTGGAATCTCAGAGTCATTTCAAAATTCACTTAAAATTGCCTATAGAAGGGACTGGAGATATGGCTCAGTGGTTAAGGGTACTGGCTGATCTTCTAGAGGTCCTAAGTCCAATTCCCAGCAACCACATGGTGGCTCACAACCATGTATGACATCTGGTGCCCTCTTCTGGTGTGTAGGCACACATGCAGACAGAACACTGTATACATAATAATTCAATAAATGCTAAAAAAAAATTGAACAGAGAAATTAGTGTGATAACTCACAAATGCAGTCTTGGCACTTGAGAAGATGAAGCGGGAGGGTTACTTCAAGGTTACCTCTGAGGTCAGTCAAGGCTATGCATGAATTTCAGACCTGCATGGGTTACAAAGTAAAGCTCAGTCTCAATAAAATGAAATAAAATAAAACAGGAACTAAAGAGGCAGCTTAGTGGTTAAGAACTCTTGCTACTCTTGTAGAGGACCATGGTTCAATTCTCAGTGCTCACATACGCTCACAACTGTATGTAACTCCAGTTCTAATGGGTCCAATGCCCTCATCTGATCTCCATTGGTACCAGGTACGCACATGGTGTACAGATATATACGTAGACAAAACACTCATATAAATGAGATAAATAAGTCTAAAAATTAGCATTGGGAAGCTAAAATATGTCCACTTTGCCCCGTATCTGGTATGTGACAATAAACAATTTAAAGGGTACCTAAAAGGAAAGGGAAGAAAAAAAAAAAAACCCAAAAGGTGAACTCCTTGTGTGGTGGAGGTAAAGATAAATTTTCAATTTCTTCATTAATTTTTTCCCATTCTCCCCTCAGCAAACATGTTAGTTAGAGAGCAAACCAGTGACGCTGCTTCTTAGGAGAGAGGGGATGTGCAGGCTTCCGAGCATCTTCCAACAGCAGGCACTTTGCATGCGACACAAGTGCAGCAAACTGTCTGGGCTGCAGCAGCCTCGCTCTCTGTTCTGGTCTTGACCAGTGCATCAAGTCCTACAGCGAAAATAGTGTTGACAGTTGAGCAGCGGCTCTCTGCCCGCAGAAATGTTCTCCAGAAATTAAAACTTCAGTCTGTAATTTGGAGCCCAGTAGCTACGCTGCTTTCCATTTGAGCCCCACTGTAGATTGCTCCTTAAAACATGCTAACAATGCCTCCGATCAGACCACGATTACAGGCCTGGAAGTTAAGGCCGTCATTACGCCCGGGCCAATGCCTCGATCCCGTGTGCGTTTAATAGTTGTTTTCTGTGTCGAGGTTCCTAATGCTTTCTCCGTCTCTTAATGACTATTCTTAGCAAACAAATTCTCTGCCTTATAATTAGTGATTTTCTTCCTAATTATGGCTTTTTCAATTTTCACACGAGATGACAAAAAATCATGTTTTGCCCGAGAACCAGCTTATTAGTTAATGAAAATTTGTCTAATAGCAGCCTTTTAGATACCCTGTCAAAATCAAAAGCAACATTTAGAGATGAGAAATGCTGCTTCCGTATTAACATTCAAAGTTAATTCCTGGGTAGGGTTGGGGAACGAGACGTAGGAGGCATGATTTCTTCTATAAAAAAATTAAAAATATTCTTCATGGACTTCATGGAATCTGTAATTATTTTTTAAAATCTCATGTGCACTCTCTCTGACTTACACCCTCGTTTGTCTTGGATTTTATCACTCCCCTGTAGTTGGGACCCAGAGTTTACTCACCTCCACCCACCACACACACCTGGATGTCTGTGCACAGAGTTCGGCTGGCAAGGGCACCCTGAGCCAGAACAAATCTTCTACCTGTTCTTTGGTTCTGAACCATAAAGACAGCATTCTGGGGACAGAATCTAATATTGTCCCCATAAACATGCATGCCTGTTCTCTCCAGCAGACACAGCCTGGTTCACTTGGCTGGGTTTGCTAATACTATGGAGAGAAGGCGAACTTTATTAAAAAGTAGTGACTCATTTCTTTCACTTTAGCAAAATCTATAAAAGATTTAGACACGACCCAAATGATTTACAGCTTAAATATTCATGCCCTAGTCCCAGCCCTGAAATGACATTTAAATTGTGTCTAGGGTCTTTTGTTTTGAGCTTACTGTCACGGCCCACTTCGGAGGGCTTCAAAGACTAAGAGAGAGAAAGGACTATTTAGCCTGTTTTCCATTTCGGAGATTTACGAGGTAGCAGATGAAATTCACTGCTGCTCTCAGATACGCCCCTGGGAATAGAAACACCGTCCAAATCCAGTAAATAAGGCTGTCTGTATCCGCAAAGACTGCAGTGGGTGAAATTAATGTCCAAGTGATCCTCAAGTCCCTCAGATGGCTTCTTTGGAAGCAGAGTTTCTCAGTCTCAGAATCTGGCCATTGGGGCTGGGTAATGGCTCATTAGAGGGCCACATTAAACATCATGGGTCCTTCAGCTGCATCCTCAACCCCTACCCACTGCATGCCAGTGGCATTTCCTCTACCTGTGTCAATCAAAACTGTCTCCGAACATAGCCGGATGCCCTCTTAGAGAGACAAGGGGACAAAGACTTCCTTGGCTGAGGACCAATGTTTCAAATGCAAATGCAAAAAAAAGTCTATCCCCACTTACTGAGTTCCCTTATTTTCCTTATTTTCAAACACTTTATTGAACTGTATCATGTTTACAGAATAGCACACAGTTCAGTGACTTGTAACCTAAACACAGTTGCACTAGTCAAACTCAAGTCAAGGAAAAGGAGGTCACCACCCCCCAGAAACCTACCTTGACACTCTGTCTTGTTGCTGCTCTCTACCCATTCCTAGGGAGTGGACATTCTTGGGGCTCCCAGGCTTGGGTTGGACACAACATTGCAGAGTCAAGGTTAGTTTGTGTCAACTTGACACAAGCTGAAGTCATCTGGAAAGAGGGAACCTTCACAGAGAAAATGCCTCCATAAAACTGGCCTGTGGGCAAGTAAGTCTGCAGTGTATTTTCTTGATTGATGGTTGATGTGGGAGGGCCCAGTCCATTGTGCATCACGCTGCCTCTGGACATGTGGGCCTAAATGGTATAAGGACCAGCAAGCCATGAAGATCAAGCCAGTAAGCAGTGTTCTTCCATGATCTGTGTTTCAGTTCCTGCCTCCGAATTCCTGCCCCAACTTCTCTTCATGGCGTAGTATAGACCATAAGCTAAAATAAACCCTCTTCTCCCCAAGTTACTATGGCTCTCCTCAGGGGGTGGCTTGGTGGGTGATAGCACCTGCTACAAAAGCATGAGGACCTGAGTTCGGATCCCCAGAATCCATGTGGAAAGCTAGGTGTGGACACATACACCTGGAACACTGTGGGGAATGGAGACAGGATCGCCGGCTGCCAGCCTAATTCCAGGTTCAGTGGGAGACCCTATCTCATGGGAAGGCAGAGTGATAGAGGAGGTTCCACTAATGCCTTCCTCTGACGCCTACACATGTGCACATTTATGCACACCCACGCATACACGTGTATAATGTGGACACTCGCAGACAGCAATAGGTGTGAGAAGAGAGGTTTACATGATGTCATAAAGAGGGGCCTCCAGTGGCGTGGAGATCAAAGGCCTTTCTGAAGACTGGGTGAGCTACATGGATGCTGGCAAGGGGGCAAGAACATGAGGAGTGGAGGAAGAAGTATTCCAAGTAGAAGAGACCACAAGAGCGAGAATGAGGAAGGCTGGACTACAGCAAACAAAGTCAAGAGCATCTAGGTCAGATCACACTGGACCAGCTCAGCGATAGGTGTGGAGCAGAGATGCTGTGGCTTGTCTGTTAGGACTATGAATAGGTCAGGTCACACTGGACCAGCTCAGGGGTGGGTGCCAAGTCAGCTGTAAGGTGTCTAGAAGATCAAGCGCAAACTCCTCAGACTGGCCTCTTCACTGTGGTCATACCTGGGCATGGAGGGAGCGCCAGTTCTCTTTTCACTTTCATAACTATGATCTCCCTTCTTTCCCAGCAGAATTTGCCCATTCTGTGCCTCACATGCTACATCGGTGAAAGGAGAAATAAACACAATACTTGAGAGGTTGTTGTTTTTGTTGTTGTTGTTGTTTGGTTGTTTGTTTTGTTTTCTCGAGACAGGGTTTCCCTGTGTAACAGTCCTAGTTCCCCTGGAATACTCTTGTAGACTGGCCTCGAACTCACAGGGATTCACCTGCCTCTGCCTCCCGAGTACTGGGATTAAAGGCATGTACTACCACCGCCCATCCAAGGCTATTTTTTTTAACAAAATTTCTTTGTTGAATCTTTGGAAATTTCATACCATGCACCCTAATTTACTCACCTCCCGGCCCTTCCATATTCTCTCCTGCAGCAACCTCCCCCCAAATAGAAAATATTAGAAAATCAAACCAAAACAAACAAACAAAAAGAAAAACAAAGGAAGAGCTGTTTGCTCCTGCATCTCCAACACCTCTCCGTTCATCCTGGTGTCGTCGGGAGCCGAGATGGATCACACAGTAGACCCTTGGGTCCAATCAGCTTTACTGGCAAATGTTCACAGCAATGAATCATTGGTCTGGTTCAAGGTCTCTGGTTTCTGGCACACCATCATCACTGGATCCTCACCAAAACTCCTCCTGGATATCCCGTGGTAACCCCGAGTCATTGAGATCCTGCGGATATCTCTCCACAGGGCCAGTCTCTTCACGAGCTCCAGCGGGTCATAGATGGGGTGGATGTTACTGTGGGAAAACACCAGGCCTGTTGAACTGCTCAGTCCAGGCCACTGGAGCCACCCCCATCAGGCCAGGGACAGAACCAGCTCCCCTATGCTCAGGCCAACAGGGTCAGTTCTCCTTTACCCTTGGTGACAGATGGGGCCATCTCCCCTAGGTTTTGGGGTCAGCTCTCCCATAAGGGTCAGAGTAAATTCTTTTGCCACAATGTCCAGTAAGGGGCAGGGCCAGTTGTCCTAGGGTCACCAAAGGGCAGTGACAGCTCAATGTGGCCATCTGATTTTATCACAAGTGGTTCCTATGGCCCCTGAGGTGACACGGGTCACAGACATCAATGCTGACCCCAGTTGCAGCAGGACCATGGATCCAGACATGGCCCTCAATAGCAGCCTGGGCCCTGACAACACTGTGGCCCTGGTGTTAGCACAGGCCACTCAGATCTGTATGGTGCCAGCTGCAACATGGTCCCCAGGCTCCAGCAAGGCCACAGGTTGTTCCCCAGTTCTGGGACTTCCAAGTGGCCCCTGGTGGCAACATGAGCCACAGACTTCAACACAGACCCTAGCTGCAGTAGCACCATGAACCCAGACATGGTCCTCAACAGCAGCTGGGGTCTGGATGTCACCAAGGTCCCAGTGGTAGCAGAGGCCACCCAGATTAGTATAACCCCAATGGTAGCATGGCCTTTGGACACCAGGCAGCACCAGATTCCAGCAATCATCATGGCCCTCATGGCCCCAGGAGCCATGGGCACCAACGCAGACCCTGGCTGCAGTAGGACCACAGATCCAGACATGGCCCTCAGCTGCAGCCCTGCCTTGATGTCACCATGACAGCAGATAGCAGTGCGTGCCTCTTAGATCTGTTGACCCCAGATGCAGCATGAACCCTGGGAACCAACATGGTCACTCTGTCAATCAGTCACTCCAAAGTATATCATTAGTAAGTTTCCAGGCAGAAAGTTGGGCAATTTTCACCGGCATTATTTCAGCTAATTTTGTCAATCACCTCTCAGTAGATTCTGTCGTTGCTCTCAGTTTACAGACTGTGAGTCCACATGGCTCCCATCAAGTCACTAGTTGGATGAAAGGTCACTTCAGCAGTAAGTGGCAGGATTCGGATTCCAGCATGAGACTCACAGCAGCCCCAAAAACCAAAATTACTCCTTTGAAACTTTGGTTTTAGTCCTTCCAGCCAAGAGGAAAGAAAAAAATTGCTGTTATCAATAATATAAATTAGACTATCAGTGGCGTTAGGAGTTTGGTAGCTAGGAGTGCACTGACCAGCTAGGAAGAGAGAAAGACATAGTCAATCAACAGACAAGGCATTAAAAAGCCTTCTCTTGTGCTAGCAAATGAAGCTAGCTGTTTTTTCTTTAAAGGGATAGCTTGTCCAAAAAGATGATATTTCATCTATAAATATATACATAATGTGAGTGCATCCATTCTCGAGAGAACTAGATGTAGTTGGCTTTAAGTTCTTCAGAGGAAATGCCGCGGCTGGATCGGAACTCCACCAGAAAAGCCATCTGGTACAGCAATCACACACGGCTGCAGCTCGGTTCCTGTCTAGACAGCCGTGGCTCCTGTGTTTCAGCAGGTTTGAGTGAGACATGTCATCTTCCCTGTAGACAACTCCAAACTGCTTCATCATGTGACTTCTCCTTTTGTACCAGTGAACTTTACCTCTCTGTAAAAAATATTAAAACTGACAAGAACGCCCTCAGGAAATCCAGAGAAACCAGGATGGCACAACGATCATGGTGTTTTACTTCAATCACACAAAAAAAAATCAAGCAATATTTTTTGAGACAAAAATCAAATTTAATTTATATGAAAAGCTGTTCACTCTCCCCTTTAATTAGAGAAATGAGATGCAAAACGGCACAAGTCATTTTTCACTGAACCAAGATGATAAGCCAAGATGGCATTGGGAGAGCGATAAAAAGTGTTTTTGTCGTTCACAATCAGCCCACATCATTAACAACACCTTATCACAAATATTTCAGACTGAGGGCTGGAGGGATAGCTGTGTGCTTAAAGTGTTTGCTATGCAAGGGCCCCAGAGCCCACGTAAATGTCAGGTGGATGCAGCAGCAACCCTGCAATTCCAGTCCAGGAAGGCAGAGATAGTATGGCTAGTGGTACTAGCCATATCAGCAAATCTGGGTTTGACTGATTCTGCCTCAATGGATAAGGTGAAAGAGCCATGGAGGAAGATACTCAATGTTAGCCTCAGGCTTCCACATGTATGTGCACATGTGTTCATGCACATGTACACACATGTGCTTGTACATACATACCTGTGATCATACGTACATATTCATGAAAAGAACAAAAAGAAAAATAATAAAAATAATTTCAGATCTAGATCAAAATTGTAACTTGCTAACCCTTCAAGGTATTTTGTTGCAACATGCAAATTGGCTATCATTTTCTGAATGAAGAAATTGAAAAACGAAGAGTAGTCAAGATCTCATAGTCAGGCATGGGTCACATCCTTGTACGTCTCCTTCTCAAGATCTTCCGTGGATTGTCTGGTCTTGAAGCTCCTCATCTTGAATCCAACACGTGTGTTAAAGAACCTGGGTTCTTCTGAGAATTTCCTACATCTTTTGATAGTACTTATCCTCCTATAATTCTTCCCAGATCCTTCCTTCTCCCCTATCCCACCCCACCCGACACCATGTCTTTTTTTATTTCCCCATCAAGGCTAATTTGTGTTACTCAAATATCCTTAGATGTGTGGCCTTCCACTGAAGTGTGGTCAACTGATGAGTCTTGGAGAAAACTGGCTCCTCCCCTCAGCATCTCACAATTGTCCATGGATTCTTGGGCAGGGGAGAGACTTCTATGGGGAAACAAGTGATGCACCTAGAAGAGAGCCTACTAATATTCTGCTCAGTGAATATAGTCTTAAACCAGCTCCTGATGACTCACCATTCTATTCATAGATCAATGCATCTCTCGAGCAGATGAGTGTCTGTCTGTAGTAGCTGGTTATTAACATGGAGACACACAACTGGAAAAGGTGCAGAGAATAAGGGGCCGCAGATCAGCCTTAAATCAACACAGACATCACGTGCCTACCTCCAAAAGCTCAGGATCGTTATGGAAGAAGGGGCGGAAAGGCTGTGAGAGCCAGAGACGGCGAGTGGCTGCAAGGAAGCAGTGTCTTCTGAACACAGCGGATGAGCTACACATAAGCTCACAGCGGTTGTCAGAGCATGTACAAGACCTGTGTGAGCCCGAGCTAGACCAAACCCCAGCATGACGAGGTATGTTCAGCATGAATTTAATATTTCTGTTCCCAGAAAGAACTTGAAGTTCCTTGAGACCGTTTTATGAAAGACATTTACCACCAAAGTTCTTTATTGTCCCAGGACCACTTGAGGAAAGACTGATCCATGAGTGTAGCGACTTCCCTGGCCATCGGTATAACATAGCAGACTCACTATTCTTGTTGTGGTAGTCTGAATGTAATTGGCCCCCATAATCTCATAGCAAGTGGCACTCTTAGGAGGTGTGGCTTTGTTGGAGTGTATATGGCCTTGTTGGAGGAGGAAGTGTACTGTGGGGATGGGCTTCGAGATTTCCATGCTCGGGATACCACCCCGTGTCTCCGTCAACTTTCTGTTGCCTGCAAGAGGTAGGACTCTCAGCTGTTTCTCCAACACCAGGTCTGCCAGCATGTTGTCACCATGCTTCCTGCCATGATGATAATGGATTGAACCTCTGAAACTGTAAGCCACCTCAATTAAATGCTTTCTTTGTAAGAGTTGCTGTGGTCACGGTGTCTCTTCGCAGCAATAAAAACCATAGTTATGACATTTGTTAACAGCCAAGCCTTGTTTTCATTGCTTAAAGAAAACTGTCACTAGACACAGCAGGCCCCTAAAATGCACAGTTACTTCTGTGCTCTCTTGGAGTGCGACACCCAGCATAGCCTCCATCTTCCGCTCATAGAGAGTGCTGAACATCTGATAACCTGCTATCCCCACGGACGATTATTCCAAGAAGACTTTTAACACCTTAAAACCATTACAAGAGATCCTCAATACATAAAAATTATGCATAAAAATGACTAAGAAATGTCAGCTCCTAAGCTCAGGAGTCTGGTTCATGACATCTGCCCTATGAGTCACACATATGCAGTCAGATTCACCTACGTGATTGATGCCTCTAGATTCATCCCAGCTACCCACCAACTCTCGTATCACAATGAAGGACCCAGTGTATTCCTGTACTCAAGTCACAAACCCATTCTCCTCAGACAGTAAGAGTCATGGGGGTGTGTCTTCAGCGATGGCCACTATGATAGTTTGAATAAAAATGCCCCCATAGGGAGTGCCACCATTAGAAGGTGTGACCTTGTTGGAGGAAGTGTGTCTCAGTCTCTTCCTGCTACCTTCAGATCAAGATGTAGAACTTTCAGCTCCTTCTCCAGCACCATGCCTGCCGGCACGCTATCATGCTTCCTACCATGATGATAATGGACTAAACCTCTGTAACTGTAAGCCCCAATTAAATGGTCTCTTTTATAAGAGTTGTCTTGGCAATAGTGCCTCTTCACAGCAATACAACCCTAGCTGAGACACTCTATCAGTCAGATGCTCCTTTCAAGTCCAGGAAACACCCAAGACTCTGGTCCTTAGAGCATCAGAGACCACAATGTAGTGTGCTGAGCTGATAATACAGCTGTTACCCTTACTTCTTGCCTACTGCATCTGTCTTTGTCACAATATCCCTGAGACCCAAAGTTTCTCCAGTCTCATTCAGGGCCCACAAATGCACTCACAAGTATAGGAGAAACTACAGACAACTTGGCAGGAATGTCCTTGAGTAAGTCCCAGATCTACCTCTTACTGTGTGATCTTTAAGATGTAGAAGACATTTTTCTGGGCCTTCTCTTCCACTGCAGCAAAAGAGGGCATTTCCCTTATAAAGTGAAACTCGTGTCCAGGCGGTCTTTGCTATTTGGACAACTCAAACCACTCCCTCCTTGTCGGCAGTCTATAGTTATAGCAACTACAACATTTAACATGACCCCGTCCCCTATTTAACCCACTCCTGGTCCCGCCACACTTGGCCATTAGCTCTTCAGAAACACATCCGCCCTGAAACCGTCACACTCGCTGGGTTATGTCCTCAAAAGATCTTCCCAGAGACTCACCCTCCTGCCTCTAAAGTCTTCATTCAAAAGTTTCCTCTCCAGAGACCTCCCTGCTAAAATAGTGATCTCTCTCCTCCCTCCTTCCCTTCTCTCTCTTCTCTCTTTCTCTCTCTCCATCCCCCCTCTCTCTTCTTCCTTCTTTCCTTCTTTCCTCTCATCTTTAATTTTACACATTGAATCATTATTCTCCAACATCTTATACACTCTCCTGGTTTTCTTGTTTAATGTGTCTCACCCTATTAGAGGCAAAATGCTAAAAAGCCAGCCCAGTGTCCTTTCTTCCACACCCCAGAGAATCCCTACTCCTGATTCTCCAGGGCAAGGACTTTATTTTGATACAAGATTCCAGTCTGGTCTCAGATTCTCTATGTAGCCCAGGCTGGTCTGGATCTCATGATCCCCCTGCCTCGGCCTGCTGAGTATTGGCATACAGCAGTAGAAACCCAGGACAGAGTTTTTGCCTGTTCTGATAACTTCTCTCTCTCTCTCTCTCTCTCTCTCTCTCTCTCTCTCTCTCTCTCTCTCTCTCTCTGCAGCACCCAGACCATGGCCCAGGGTATGGGTGCGAGTAAGAAATATATGTTAAGTGTCAATGGTTTTTGACCCTTCCCACAAAAGAAATTCTGAGAAAAATACAGTTTCTTCCTCTTCCACTGTCTTGGTTTTCTCCCCTTTCCTTTCCTTTTGCCAGTCCGTAGGTACATCTGTCTTCTGGGGAAGTCAAGCAGCCTTTTAGATGGGAAAAAATGAGGTAAGGTCTAACAAGGAGGCAGAAGCCAAGCTGGCTGTCTTCATTGTGGAAGGCAAAAACCCAGAGAGAAAATAGAGTCGTGTGTCACCTGAATTACACAGTTTGTCAATTCCAGCAGGAGTCTGTGTCGTCTGGAGAGTGGGCAGGCCTACTGTGTCTGTGTCCTCTGGAGAGTGAGCATCCCTACTGTTAGAGGAGCATGCTCTCACTCCAGGAGCCGCTCTCAGCCTGAGTTAGTTCCCTGTCTTGAAACAGGGACAGAGATGCAAAGCCCACAGACCAAGCTGAACTGTACCTTGCATTGCTCCCTACAAAGGACGCACCGTATTTTCTTTCCAGCCAGCAGCCAAAAAGAGCCTTCCATGTGTGTAGCATGGCACCTACTTCATCTCGGACTCGTCCCTGACTCTACAAACCATTCCTGCCACCGATATCCTGAGGTTCACCGAGGGTGCACGCAGTCTAACTCAAAAGAATACCTTAGTCCTGGTGAGAAAAGACTCTAATACCCAGCGACCTCCTCTCATTGATGTCTCTGAGGACTCTGGCCTCTTGGAATGAGGGCTTGGTGTTTCATAGAAAGTAGAAGAGGGAGACAAGGGATGGGAGAGTCTCGGCTCTGGCTTTTTAACTTCTGCGTCGCCAGACCTTTGATGATCCAGGGCAGTCCTCGGAACCTCGGGTCTGTGAAGCACTTATCACCGTGTGGGGCAACGCAGGTCGCCTGGCATGAAAGCAGGGCAGAATATAAACTCAGATCTTGAGTTCCTAGGACTCGGGGTGCTAACCCCGACACTCCCTCGCCTCCTGCTGTTTTCACTACAAGTGTAGTTTCTCTTCTCTCAGACTAAGGAACGTATTTTTTTAATTATGCAAACAATTTTGACAAAGCAATATATTTTCTCCTTTGATAATCTCTGAGATAAATACCAGCGCTACCGTCTTCCAAGACTTAATTTACACAAATTCCATCTCTGGTGAAGCAGAGCTCGTATCTGCTTATTAACTCCACTCTCTCTCCGCGGCACCCAGACTCGGACCCGGGGTGCAGTGTGCGCTAAAATGAATGAGGCAGGGTGGGTGTCAGGGAACAGCCCAGGCTCGGCTCAGAAAGCTCTGGAAATGGGATGAAGTGGCAAGGGGCGGGGAGCGTGGACTGTGAAGCAATTTGCTACTTTCCGGTTTAATTAGAATCAGATCGTGTGCAATAGAATCGTCACCTGATAACATAATTCCGTCAAACACGGAGGAGTAATATTCGAGCGACTGAAGCATGAACACAATTCACCTCAAGCAAGAGAAAAATTGTATGAGCAAACTGCCTCCAGATCCACTAATTAATTTGCTATATTGCGCATGGCAGAAAATAGCAGAGAACAGGAAAAAGCTTGTTTTTTTTTTTCTGAACTAGGGAAGTGGCAAAGGACGTGTCTCCCCATAATTCAAGCTCGCAATGGGATTCCGCAGGGCAGAATTGGAGCACGCCAGTGAGCTATGGACTTAGGGCTCTTAGCCACTTAGCAGGTGTCAGAATCACTCAGTTCTCCACTTGCTGTCTTCATTCAGAGAGCTCCATGCTGGACAGAAATGCCCTTATGCACATGGGCTCTGAAATGGGCCAATTCACAGACAGCTTCCTCGGCCCATTCATTAGTGGGCAGTCCTCTGCTCTGTTGTGTCTCCTTGTCCGGATAATAGATTATAGCTTCATTTAACTCATTTAACCAGCAAATAAAATAAGCACTCGCTGTGCATACTTGATGTTTTAAAATATTTGTCTCTTGTGGGATGACTAGATAAAGTGGCAACATATTTGTCGCCTTGAATAATAACATTTCGTGAGCACTGGCCACCATATTGAACTTTCTTGTTTATCCCTCCTCTAGAGTGGCTCAGGCAAGCCCCTGGGAGCCTTGCTCTATGCTCTGCTTCTGGATGCTCCCCTGGCTCAGATTCACATCACAAGGTGTTGATGTTTCTAACCCTGTCTTATTTCCCTTAGCCTAAGCTCCACCAGGCTGTCCTACATCATCACCAACAGCTGTCTGTCCTTCCCTTACAGACTGACTAGTTTTCTCTTGCACATGCTCACATTCTCTTGCCAGATGTGCACAGATCATATCTTCCTATGCATCATTTCATTGATGGGCACTTAGGTTGATTTCTCTCTATGGCTACTATGGATAATGCTATAATGAACAAAGGGGTGTCTCTTTGACAGACTGATGTCACTTCCTTTGGAACTCAGTAATAAATTAGTAAAAATGCAAAATTTGTATATGGAAACCATAACAATAGCTAATGACCATGCAAAGGAGTCTAAAGAGATGAGCGAGGTTCTATACTCGTGGGTAAAAGGCGTGGTATTATTAAGGTAGAACTTCTCTCCACGTCAGTGTATAGAAATGCCATTCCTGTCAGAATGCTAGAAAGTGTATATGAAAACATGTATGAAAAACCCAAAGGACCTGTAAGTCAAAACAACTTTGAAAAAGAACAACATCAGAGGATTTTCATTTCCTGATTTCAAATTTTACACACATTTTTATAGCAGCAGCGAAAATGGTGTAACACATGCACTATGCTTTCTCTCATATGAGAACATATGTAGATATATTCTGTAAAGCTCACCATATATCATTTGGGAGTGTGTGTGTGTGTGTGTGTGTGTGTGTGTGTGTGTGAGAGAGAGAGAGAGAGAGAGAGAGATTTGGTAAGAAGAAGGGGACCAGCATGATGGATGAGGGGGCAGAAGAGGGTAATGGGGCCTGGAAATGGTCAAAGCAGCACAGCATATTCAAGCAAGAGTGTCATTATGAAACCCATCACTCAGTACAATGAATAAACACAAATAATAATGACAAGTCACATAAGTAGATCTGTATGTATAACAGTTGCTTTTGTTGTTTGGTTTAAGTTAGGCTTATGGTCCTAGAATGTGGGTTTGTAACGGTGGAGGAGGCATGGCAGCAGAAAGCTGAGTGGTCACCCAGAAAGTGAACTGGAAGTGGGGTGAGGCTACAAACCCTCGAAGTCATACGGTGACATACTTCCTTGAGCAAGGCCACCCCTCCTAACCACCCCATAATGTCCCCCAAGCAGCACCGCCAACCAGAAACCAAGTGTTCAAATCCCTGAGCCTCTGGGGGACACATCTCAATTGAGGCACTACAGCATGCTGACAACTACAAATACTGATAAAAGGCACCAAAGATGACCTAAACGCATGGGACAGAAACTATATTCATGGACTGAAAGACTCAATAATGTGAAACTGTCGGTAGGAACTCAACACAATACAACTCCATTTAAACTCTCCGAGTCCTTTTGTAGAAAGGCCAAGGAAGAAGCATCGTCAAAGCGGTGTTGAAAACAGATATAGAAATTGGGAAACCCGCAGCACTAGAGTGCAGGTCTGTCACAAACTATAGTGACCGAGACCACGTGGCACTGCGGAAAGGTAGACACACAGATCAACGAAACAGAATAGAGTCCAGAAAGGGCCACACCAGTGTTGCAACTCACATTTCCATAAAGCTGCAAAAACAATTCAGTAGCATTTGAAAAAATACTAAATGTCCCAAGATAAACTAATGAAACTCAACCTATACTTAGTACAATATGTAGCCATTACCTCAAAATGGACCACGGACCTAAATGTAAATTAGAAAAAAAATCTTTAAATAGAAGACAGTTACTGCAATGGTATATGCAGCTGACATTTTGCCATAACTCCGTGTATAAAGAATACTTAAGATAGTAAGTCTGGATATGTAGCTCAGTGGTATAACACTCACTCAGCATGCACAAGGCCCTGGATTCAATCCACAGCACTACAAAAGATAGACAATGGGAAAGGAGGAGGAGGGTGAGGAGGAGCAGAGGAGAGAGGGAAGGAGAGGGACCCTTGCTGTCTCACTGTCTGCTCCCTGTCTCCAGTGAGGTGAGCTGCTATGCCACAGACCCAAGAAACATGGAACCAGGGGACCGTGGACTGAAACCTTGGGCAGAAACAAATCTTCCCTCCAAAATTGTTTCTCTTCACTATCTTTCACAATGAAAAAGCGCCTCCCACACCCATAAGCTGTGCCATGACAGCGAGAAGAGGAGAAAACCATTGATGCATTCATGATGTATGAATCTCGAATACTAAATGGAAAAAAAAAATGACCACCTGCGGCCTGATTCAACTGAGACGGCAGCTTGAGCGGGCTCGAAGGTGGAAAACAGATGGGTGGCTGTAAAGACACACAGACAATCAAGAATGACTCCAGGACTCAGTGGTAGTGGTGGCCATGTGACTACATGTGTTATAAATGCATGACAGAGCAGAGTTGGGAGCTCAACACTTCCCCCTTGCAAATTTACCCCCACCTTTACGATAGCACACAAAGACATGTAGCCATACAGATGTTCAAAGGGGCGAGTTCTACTGTGTGCAGTCTTAACATCATAAAGAGCAGGTTTGCTGTAGGCAATACACCTTGATGTTTATTTTAAAGCACAGTGTACATCCCTCAGAACCATGTGTCTAGAACCATGTCTGCCCATACAGGTGCTGGGTGTGTTCACTAAATGAGTCCACTCACCCTGATTGGAACTTTCTGATGCTGGAAAGGCTGTTAATTTTTTTTTCCTTCTCTGCACCCTATTCCATACCTTTCTGGAAGTGTATTCACTTCCTGGCCACAATGTTGAGACCTGTCCTGAGCACATGGCCTAAGTCAGGACATGTGAGTCCTTCAGGATATTTTCCGCTGAAGATAGTAAGAAAGGCCCCTTTCCCTCTTGGGTCCTAAGATGTACACCACATTGATCCGAAGCAGTGTGTCTTGTAAACAGAAAGCAGTCCCAGTGCCTGGAGGAGACAATGGAAGGAGAAGCAGAGAGAGTGACGTCAAGAAAGGATGAGGTGGAGGTGTGAGACCTGGTGGCCCTGAGGCCAGAGAACTCAATAGATTCGATTGCAGGGATTAGCAAGTGTTTCCTCCTTTTAAATGGCTCAGTGGCTAAAGAGGCTCACTGCTAATCCTGTCTACCAGAGTTTGATTACATCATGGAAGGAGGAAACCAACTCCCACAGGCAAACCACAGCAAAGGAAAATGTGGTGACTTCTCCCTTTGGTTCGTCCGGGGTTCTCAAGCAGGAATGCACATTAGGTTTCCAAGGATGCTTATAAAACAGTCCCATTGATCAGCCCACACCCCAGAAGGCACCAAATCAAATTTCCTAGGCTCAGACCTGAGTGTTTGCATTTTTAAAAGCCTCCCATAATGTTGCCCATGTATGGTCAAGGTTTAAAGACCCCTGGGCAAAGGTCTAGAGTAGCACGTGATACATCCTGCATCCCCTACCCTCATCACAACAGAGTTCAGAATATACATGACTCTTCCATGTGTGACTTCCAGAATCAAGTTTGTATCTCACTTCCCACTCTTTTCAAGGGAAAATAAAGCTTCCTTCCATGCAGAAGTTTCTTGGGAAAATAAAATAAAATAGAGGTTTTCAATGCTGACTTTTAGAGTGTAGTTTATTTGGGCCACGGAGGGAGTTGATCAGATCATGGTAATCCTAACCCGTGTTACTGAGCTCCAGGGGTGTGTACCTCTTGCCATCAGAAATGAAAGAGACACAGGGAAGATATCATTGTAGACCTCTAGGGGTCCCATCATGACTCTGTTCCCAGGCTTTGATGCCTGAATGCCACTTGGACATAAAACAGTAACAAAATCTGGGGTCACCCAATCGTGGGGCCTCATACCTACTTTTACCCTCTTTCAGGAGATGTTCACAAGGATAAGTACGTTTGTTCTCTATTCCTTTTGTGAAAGGATCATAGAGAGATCCTTGTACAATTACAGGGATCCTTCACCGTAATTGCCCACCAGACTTTGGGGCTGTAAGGCTCTACTTCATTGCTCCATTATTCTGCAATGAGAGCTGCTCCTAGGGTCTTCTGTGTTGCCTTCTTGGCAGAAATAAAGCTGGGCTTTTCTGTAAAGAACTTTACTGTGTTCTCTGGGCAAGTCTGGGCTGCTTAGGCTTCTAGTCTCCAAGAAAGAAAGGCTGGCTGAAAAGCATGAGCCCACACCTGCTGGGCGGGGGGGGGGGGGGGGGGGGGGGGGGAGTTCTGCTAAATCCTGACAAATAGATTTGATGTCATTCTCATGCTTCTGGCTTCATGACTTTAGATCCAATGCTAGTTCTGCTGAAGCAGCAGCTGCACCCTTAGGCCATACTCTGCAAGGTCCTTTTCTTATGGTGTGTGTGTGTGTGTGTGTGTGTGTGGTCCTCTGTGGGTGCAGGCACATCCAAGCCTGGGACCTCTGAGGGAGTAGATTGGAGCCAGAGACCTTTGCAGGACCAACCCCAAGCCAGGGACCTCCACAGGAGCAGATCCAGACCAGGGACATTTACAAAAATAGTTCTGAGCCAGCATCCTAGGCCAGAGCAGGCCTGAGATGGCAAACTCCACGGGACGGGAACAAAGCAAACCCTGGGAGTACAGAGTGACCTCCAGGAACACAGAGTGACCAATGGGGTAATTGGAACCATAGCACTGTCTGCACTAAGAGGAGCAACAGTCTGAGCCTTGGATCCACTGGCACCTGGAAGATTAATCACCAAAGTCACAGACAGCCCCAACCACACCAAATAGAGGAAAAGATGAGTAGACAAGGTAAGACCACACACAACACCACAAAGAACAACACAACACCAGTAAAATCTAGTGACCCTACAACATTAAGACTTGAACAACCAAATATAGGTGAAGCAGAAGAAAATGACATAAAAATTAACTTCAGGAGAATGTTTAAGACTCTTAAAAAGGAAATGAAAAATTCCCTCAAAAAATTGAGGGAAAGACAAGCAAAAAATTGGAAGACATCAACAAATCCCTTAAAGAAAACCAAGAAAAATCAATCAAACATATAAAAGAAACTATTCAAGACTTGAAAACTGAAATAGAGACAATAAAGAAAGCACAAGACAAGGGAATTATAGAAACAGAAATCATGAGAAAATTATCAGGAACGAAATGCAAGCATAAACAGCAGAATAAAAGAGAAGAAAGAGAGAATCTCAAGCACTGAAAATGCAATAGAGGAAGAAGACTCATCAGTCAAAGAAAACATTAAATCTAACAAAAGCATAACACAAAATATTCAGGAAATATGGGACATCATGGAAAGACCAAACCTAAGAATAATAGGCATAGAAGAAGTTCAACTCAAAAACAAAGAAAATGTATTTAACAAAATCATATAAGAAAACTTTTCCAACCTAAAGAAAGATATACATATGAAGATACAAGAAGCTAACAGAACACCAAATAGACTGGATAGAAAAAAAAAAAGTCCCCTCACCACATAATAATCAAAACACTAAACATACAGAATAAAGAAAGAATATTAAGAGCTGCAAAGGAAAAAGGCCAAGTAGTATATAAAAACAGACCTATTAGAATTAAACCTGACTCCTCAATGGAGACAATGAAAGCCAGAAGGTCCTGGTCAAGCGTTATGCAGACATTAAGAGTCTACAGATGCCAGCCCAGACTTACTATATTCAGCAAAACTTTCAATCACCATAAAAGGACAAAATAAGATATTCCATGACAAAACCAGATTTAACCAATGCCTAGCCACAAACCCAGCCCTACACAAAGTACTAGAAGAAAAACTCCAACACAAGGAAGTTGGCTACATCAACAAAAACACAGAAAATGATGATCTCACAACAGAAAATCCAAAAAAAGGGACAAACACACAAATTACCATCACCAACAGTGAAAACTAAATTAACAGGAGATAGCAATCACTGGTCATTAATATCCCTTAATATGAATGAGCTCAACTCACCTATAAAAAGACAAAGGCTAACAGATTAGATACAAAACAGAATCCATCCTTTTGCTACATACAAGAAATACACCTCAACATCAAAGACAGATATTGCCTCAGGGTAAAGGGTTGGGGAAAATATTTTCCAATCAAATGGACCTAAAAAAGAAACTGGTGTAGCTATCCTAATATCTAACAATATAGACTTCAAACTAAAATCAGTCACAAGAGGCAAAGAAGGACATTTCATATTAGTCACAGGAAAAATCCATCAAGAGGAAATCTCAATACTGAATATCTATACCCCAAATACAAGGGCACCCTCATATGTAAATGAAATACTACTAAAGCTTAAATCACACATTAAACCCCACACACTAATAGTGGGAGACTTCAAGACCCCACTCTTACCACTAGACAGGACTGTCAGACAAAAAATGAACAAAGAAATAAGGGAACTCAAATGGGCTTAACAGATATCTATAGAATATTCCATCTAAACATAAAAGAATATACCTTCTTCTCAGCATCTCATGGTACCTTCTCAAAAATTGACCACATACTCAGTAACAAAACAAACCTCAACAAATATAAAAAAATTGGAATAACCCCATGTATCTTATCAGATCACCAAGGCTTAAAACTAGAATTCAACAGCTACACTAATTTCAGAAAGCCCACAAACACATGGAAATTAAACAATGCTCATCTGAATCATCAATGGGTCAAGGAAGAAATAAAGGGAGAAATTTAAAACTTCCTAATATTCAATAAAAATGACCACACAACATACCCAAATTTATGGGACACAATGAAAGCAGTGTTAAGAGGAAAGTTAAGCACTAAATGCCTACATGAAGAACCTGGAAAATCCCATACTAGTGATTAACAGAACATTTGAAAACTTTAGAACAAAAAGAAGCAAAATCATCCAAGAGAACTAGATGGCAGGAAATAATAAAACTGAGAGCTGAAATCAACAAAATAGAAACAAAGAAAACAATACAAAGAATCAATGAGACAAAGAGTTGATTCTTCAAGAAAATCAACAAAATAAAAAAAATATCTTTACACAAACTAACCAAAAGGTAGAGAGAGAATATACAAATTAACAAAATCAAAAATGAAAAGGAGACCATAACAACAGACATAGAAGAAATCCAGAGAATCATCAGGTCATATTTCAAAAACCTGTGCTCCACAAAATTGGAAAACTTAAAGGAAATGGACAACTTTCTGGATAAATACCACTTACCAAAATTAAATCAAGATCAGATAAGCAAATTAAACAGACCTATAACTGCTAAAAAAAAAAATAGAAACAGTTATCAAAAGTCTCCCAACCAAAAAAAAAAAAAAAAAAAAAAGCCCAGGACGAGATGGTTTCAGCTCAGAATCCTACAAGATTTTTAAAAAAGAAGCAATACTCCTCAAATTGTTCCTCACAATAAAAACAGAAGAAACATTGCAAAACTCTTTTTATGAGGCTACAATTACCCTGATATCCAAACCACACAAAGACATACTAAAATAGAGAATTATAGACCAATCTCACTCATTAACATTGATGTAAAAATAGTAAATAAAATACTGGCAAATCGAATCCAAGAACACATCAGAACCATCATCCACCACGATCAAGTCGGCTTCATCCCACAGATGCAGGGAGGGTCAACATACAAAAATCTGTCAGCATAATCATATAAACAAACTGAAAAATAAAAACCACATGATCATCTCATTAGATGCCAAAAAAAGTTCTTAACAAAATACAACATCCCTTCATGATAAAGGTCTTGGAGAGAGCAGGGATACAATAACATATCTAAACATAATAAAGAAAATATACAGCAAGTCAACAACCAACATCAAATTAAATGGAGAGAAACTCACAGCGATTCCACTGAAATCAAGAACAAGACAACACTATCTCTCTATCTATTCAATATAGTTCTTGAGGTCCTAGCTAGAGCAATAAGACAACAAAAAGAGATCAAGGGGATACAAATCAGAAAAAAAGAAATCAAATTCTCACTATTTGCTGATGATATGGTAGTTTATATAAGTGACCCCAAAAATTCTACCAAGGAACTTCTACAACTCATAAACACTTTCAGTAATATAGGAGGATACAAGATTAACTCAAAAAAAAATCAGTAGCCCTCCTTTACACAGATGATAAATGGGCTAAGAAAGAAAACAGAGAAACATCACCCTTTATAATAGCCACAAATAGCATAAAATAACTCCTAATCAAACAAGTGAAAGACTTGTATGACAAGAACTTTAAACCTTTGAAGAAAGAAATTGAAGAAGGCACCAGAAAGTGGAAAGACCTCACATGCTCTTGGGTAAGTAGAATTAACATAGTAAAAATGGCAATCTTACCAAAAACAATCTACCAATACAATGAAATGCCCATCAAAATCCCAGCAAAATTTTTCACAGACCTCAAAAAAAACAATACTCAATTTTATATGAAAAAGCAAAAAACCCAGGATATCTGAAACAATCCTGTACAATAAAAGAACTTCTGGAGGCATCACAATCCCTGACTTCAAACTTTACTATAGAGCTACAGTACTGAAAACAGTCTGCTATTGGCATAAAAGCAGACAGGAGGACCAATGGAACTGAATCGAGGACCCAGCTATCAATCCACACATCTATGAACACCTGATTTTTGACAAAGATGCAAAAAATATCTAATGGAAAAAAGAAAGCATATTTAACAAATGGTGCTGGCATAACTGCATATCAACATGTAGAAGAATGAAAATAGACCCATATCTATCACCATGCACAAAACTCAAGCCCAAATGGATCAAAGACCTCAACACAAAGCCAGCCACACTGAACCTCATAGAAGAGAAAGTGGGGAGTCCTTTTGAACACATTGGCATAGGATACCAACGCCTAAATATAACCCCAGTAGCACAGACACTGAGAGAAACAATTAATAAATAGGACCTCCTAAATCTGAAAAGCTTCTTGTAAAGCAAAGGATTTGGTCAACAAGACAAAACAACAGCCTACAGAACAGGAAAAGATCTTCACCAACCCCACATCAGACAGACGTCTGATACAAAATACAAAAAGAACTCAGAAAATTGGTTATTAAAAGAACAAATAATCCAATAAAAAAAAATGGAGTACAGACCTAAACAGAGAACTCACAACAGAGGATTCTAAAATGGCTGGAAAACACTTAAGGAAATGCTCAACATTCTTAGTCATCAGAGAAATACAAATCAAAACAACTCTGAGATTCCATCTTAACATCTGTAAGAATGGCCAAGATCAAAAACACTGATGACAACTTATGCTGGAGAGGTTGTGGGGTAAAGGGAACATTCCTGCATTGCTGGTGGGAGTGCAAGCTGATACAGCCCCTTTGGATATCAGTATGGTTATTTCTCATAAAATTAGGAAACAATCTTCCTCAAGATCCAGCAATACCCTTTTGGTTATATATCCAAAGGATGTTCAATCTTGCCACAAGCACATTTGCTCAACTATGTTCATAGCAGCATTGTTTGTCATAGCCAGAACCTGGGAACAACCTAAATGCCCTTTGACCACAGAATGAATGAGGAAAATGTGGTACATTTACACAATGGAGTACTATATAGCAGAAAAAAAGAATGCCATTTTGAAATTTGCAGGCAAATGGATGGAGGTAAAAAACATCATTCTGAATAAGGTAACCCAGACCCAGGAAGACAATTAACACATATACGTACTCATAAGTGGTTTTTAAAAAAAAGCAAAGAAAACCAGCCTACAAATCACAATTCCAGAGAACCTAGACAACAATGAGGACCCTAAGAGGGACATACATGGGAAGTAGAAAAAGACAAGATCTCCTGAGTAAATTGGGAGCATGGGGACCATGGGAGAGGGTTGAAGGGGAGGCGAGAGACAGGGAGGGGAGCAGAGAAAAATGTAGAGCTCAACAAAATCAATAATATAAAAATGGCCCCAGATTTTGAGCCTTTGTGTGGTCTGGGGCATCAACACAGACCCTGGCTGCAGTATGGCCACAGACCCAGACATGGCCCTCAGCTGCAGTTCTTTCTCAAACATCCTTACGGCATCTGGTTGCAATGCAGACTGATTAGATCTTATGTCCCTTGGCCACCAACATGAACTCTGGTGGCTGACCTGACCTAGGCATCCACACAGCCCTCGGTGGCAACCTGGGTTATGGACTTCAACATAGACCCTGCCTGCAATAGGATCACAGACCCACACATGGCCCTCAGTAGTGGCCTGGGCATGGATGTCATCATGGCCACAGATGGGCTACCCAGACAGGAAAGGCTACAGCAGCAGCTCAGTCCTCAGTCACCAAGACTGCCCCAGATGGCAGCCTAGACCCCAGGAACCCATATGGCCCTTGTGTCAACAGGAGCCACTGACATCAACACAAGCCCTGGCTTCTATAGGACCATGAACACAGACATGGCCCCCAGCTACAGCCCTGGCCAAGACATCATCTTGGCCCTGAGTGGTAGCACAGGCCACTCAGGTTTGAATGGCCCCAGCTACAACATGGCCCCTAGCCTCCAACAAGGTCACAAGTTGCATCTCAGACCAGGCCTCTACAAGGCCTCTGGTGACCACATGGGCTGTGGACTTCAACACGGACCCTGGCTGCAATAGGACCATGAACCGAGACATGGTCTTCAGCAGCAACCCGGGTCTGGATGTCACCATGGCCCCAAGTGGTGGCACAGGCCACCCAAATCAGTGGTGGCCTCAGTGGCAGCGTGACCCTCAGATACCAACACTGGCGCAGGTGACAGCAAACACCCTGGAAATCCATATGACCTGATGGCAACAGGAGCCAAGCACAGGAGCCAACAACACAGACCCTGGCTGCAGTAGGGCAATGGATCCAGACATGGCTCCCAGCTGCAGCCCTGGGCCAAATGTCACCATGACTCCAGCACGTGCCACTTAGATCTGTATGGCCCCACATACAGTATGGCCCTTGGGTACCAACTTGGTCCCAGGTGCCCATCAGACTCTGGGCAACCACGTGGCCCTTAGTTGCAGTAAGAACCACAGACCTTGGCTGTCGTAAGGTCATGGACCCAGACGTGGCCCTCAGCAGCAGCCCGGAACTGGAGGACACCATGACTCCAGATGGCAGCACAGGTTCCCAAGATCAGCATGACTCCAGTGACAGCAAAGCTTTGGGACACCTATATAGCCACTGGTGGTAATCCCATACGCTGGGCATCCTTGTGGCTTTGCTGGCAACATGGGCCTTGGATGGCCACACAGACCCTAACTGTGGTAAGACCATGGACCCAGATATGGCCCTTAGCAGCATCCCAGGCTGGGATGTCACCGTGACCTTGGCTGGCAAGAAGGCCTACCACCTCCTATTCACTTCTCCCCATTCTGCCTCTTTCCACAGCATCCGAACCATTCCACTTCTCTTTCTCTTCCATTTCTCCACCATATACATGCTCATCACAATGGGAGCCACACATCCAGCTCCCCAATGCCAGGCAGACCCATGGATGTCTTCCTGCCAGCCCAGGTCTTAAGGAGCCAGGCTGACCTTTGGGTAGCTTGCATCCTCCTGAACTAGATGACAACAGATGGGCCATCTTAGTGTCTTTTTCATTGCTGTGATGAAACACCATGACCAAGGCAAGTGACAGAAGGGAGGGTTTACTAGAGACCTGCAGTTCCAGAGGGATAGGAGTCCATCACTATCATGGTGGGAAACATGGCAGCAGGCAGGAAGGCATGGCGCTAGAGCAGCAGCTGGGAGCCCACATCTTGATCGGCGAGCAGGAGGTAGAAAGAAAGAGAAGGGAGCTCTGGAAATAGCGTAGCATTGAAGTTCACCCCTAGCAACAGTCCTCCTCCAGCAAGGCCACACCTCCTAATTCTTCCCAAACAATTCTGCCAACTGCCAAATATTCAAACATAAGAGCGAGCAGGGGACATTATTAGGGAAACCACCACTCCATCAGTCTTAGAATTCAATCCCTGGGTCTGGAGAGATGGTTTACTGATTTAAAAAGTACCTTCTGTTCTTGCCAAGGACCCAAGTATAGGTCCCAGCATTTCCTCCCAGCAACTCACAACTCTCTGTAACTGTAGCTCTCCAAAGACCCTGATGCCCTTTTCTGGTTTCTATGGACACTGAACTCACAATGGTGTACTCCATTCCCACCCAGACATGTATGCACACATAACTTAAAGACAACAAGTCTTTTTTAAGAAGTCATTCTTGGAGTCAAGCACAGCGAGCAGAGGAATGAAATATTTATTCTGGCTGGGTCTCAGGCACAGGAGGCAAGAGATGTCTCCTATCTGAGCTCTACTTATCTACTGATAAGGGAAGGCAACAGACTATCTGGAAGAGAGAAAGTGACAAACACTTAGACCCACCAGAGTCCTGGTTCCTCGGCTCAAATGAGAAAATGATTACAGAACTTGCAGGCCGACTGTGAGAATAGAATTAAGTAATAGGCAACAACAGGGTGTGGAGTCACACTTCTGTAATCCCAGCCCTAAGAAGGCTGAGGCGGAAGAATTGTCATGTGCTCAGCATCAGCCTGGGCTTCAGAGTGAATGCCTGCATGGGGGGGCGGGCAAAGTGAGAGTCATCACTCATACCTGAAGTCACTCGCTGGTATGAACCGAATGGCTCAGTTAGTAAGCAAGCACGCAAGCATGAGGACCTGAGGTCAGAACACTCAGCTAAAAGCCACGGCAGGGAAGAGCACAGCTGTAACCCCAGCACTGATACATCCTGGGAGCTCCCTGGCCAGCCAGTCTAGCTGAAACAGTGAGCTCCAGGCTCAATGGGAAACCATGTCTCAAAAGCTAAGGTGGAGAGTGACCAAGGAAGACCCCTAATCTCAATGTCTGGTCTCCAGAAACACTTGGTCATACACACATATACCACGCTCACAAGACTAAAAATGAAAGCTAACTAAATCATATATATATATATCCCTGTATTTTTGTCTTTTCTCCCATTAGGGCCTGCCCTTGACCATCTCGTCTACCCTGCCATGGCAACAACGCATCTGCAAACACCGCAGACATGCTCAGGAGAAAGCATTGTTTGACCCTCTCCCTTCATCAAGACCCGACCAGGACAAGCAACTCCTCGAGGGGGAGCTTGGTGAACAGTGCCCCAGTTGCTCTCCGAGAGAAATTTGAAAAGCCTTCTAAAACGGAAGAGGACTAGGAAGGGCTTTATCGTAAGCACCAGCAGACAGCTCGGCTAACACTGCAAATTTATGCAGCTGGGGGCTGAAGATGCAGAGAGAGAAGAAGGCAGAGAGAGAGAAAGGTATACAAAGTGATGGCAGAGAAAGGGGAGCTGCCTGAGCTCTGCCTCTGACTTGATCTGGAGCACTGTTCCACCCACTTCCTTCCCAAATCCCAGCTAAAGAGCCTCACAAAAGAGTAACCACACCTGCCCTTAGAAGAGCATGCTATGTGCTCCAAACTCGCACGGGCTCCTTCACGAGTGTGACTGATTTAATCCCAGCTGCCACTATGCCCGACCTGTGTGGCCTGAGATAAACACATGTCCTCAATTAGACATCATTCCTTTTTTCCTTTTCAGCCACAACAATGAATTGTACAGAGATGTAAGAATACTTCCAGGAAAGGAGGTGGTTTCTTTTTTATTTTGTTTTGTTTTTCTCAAGACAGAATTTCTTTGTGTAGCCCTGACTGTCCTGGAACTTGCTCTGTAAACCAGACTGGTCTCGAACTCACAGAGATCCACCTGCCTCTGCCTCCTGAGTGCTGGGATTAAAGGTGTGGGCTACCATGTCTGGCTGGAACATGGTTTTTTGGGAGGAGATAGGAAAAGACCTAGAGGTGGGCCATGCCTCCCTTGTAGCAAGAAGGGAGAGAAAGGCTGATGGGAGATTCCCAGTGGCCTTTCACGGATCATCAACACAGTACCCACCTTTCCCAACTTCCTATAATGCCTAGACTTTCCTGACCATACCCCCTTGACTGAATGGACTATGGGCAGCCTCCTTCTGTCATAATCTGAATCTTCTGCTTCACAGCCTGGACCTGATGGAGCCAAGGTTTGAACCCAAGCAAAGCCCAAGCATGTAGTTTTTCCACTGCCTCCTAAAGTTCTGGTCACCAGACAGGTAGCAGACACACCGGCCACTGTCCCTCTGAGCTAACTGGAAGACACAGGTGGTGGAGGGACAGTGGGTCTTCTAATCATCACGATTCCCAGACTTCAGGATGTTTTTTCTCGTGTTGTTTAATTATTATTGCATGATATCTATATAATGTTATATGATATGTTATATAGTTAACATGCAATAATTATATATATATATGTGTGTGTGTGTGTGTGCGTGTGTGTGTGTATATATAATGACATGTCCATAGCATATGAAATCATTTCTCACACACTCATCCAAACACTTTCTTATAAATATCCCCTCTTTTACTTTTCTTTACTATTTTGAGGATCCACCAGTGAGGGGAAGTGCAGTGTTTGCTTGAGTCCGGCCTACTTTTCTTGACAGAATGAGTCTGCCTTCCATCTGTATTCCTGCCGGTGACATATTTCCATCCTTCTTTGTGGCAGAATAGTACTCCAGTGTGTACATGTACCACCTTTCTTTGTTCAGTCACCTCTCAGTGAGACACCATCCTGCTCACAGGGACGAGAGCTGCAGCAAACCAGATGTGCAGGTATCCCTGTGACATGGTGACTTAGGTTCCTTTGGGCAGATACTCAGAAGTTTCTCATCCAGATTCTATGGTCATTCTACTTTTAATTTTTTGAAAAATAAACTTTCAAAAACTATAAATAATAGAATGGTCATGTGCTATCTATACTCACGTCGCCAATGGGTGTTTAAACGCCTGCTGCAAAAGCCTGCAGTACACATTTAACTGCTATTTGTTGTAAAGGGGCTTGGAAGGTCATGCAGGGGAAAAGGTCCCAGGGAGAAGAAACCCATCAACAGACAAGAAAACAAAGAACAGCTTCAGTTTCCACTCATGACAGCAGGTCTCCCCTCCCTCGAGATTCTGAACTCCAGGAAACAGCTTGGATAAACCAGCCCGGGGTATAGACCCCACTCTGCTGCTTGAAAGTCCTGAGGCACAGGTGAGGGCTACCTCTCCAAAGGAAACATCACCAGGTAAGCAAAACCAATGGCAGGCACAGCCCACCCCACCCATGGTATCAAGACTCCCAAGAATGACAAAACCAGAGAGACCCTTAATCAAGCCTTTCGCACTGTCATTGTGAGAGCTGCCAGGCAGGCAGAACAGGCTCAAATCACAGTGACAACATGACAATCACTCAAGAGTGCCAAGCCTTTCCGGGCCTTCTTGAGATTCAAGGCCAGGGCTGGACAGAGACCTTCACGGTACGTAGGCAGCTTCCCAAGGTGCACCCACACACACAAATGCTGAGAGGATTTATGGGGTGCATCATTGAGATGCCCAATGACCAGACGTCAGTACTCAGTGTGCTAACAGAGAAGCAAGCATACCCCAAAGCTTCCTATTAACCAGATAGAGATTGAGCCTATTGGATGTATATTGCTCCCAAGGGCACCAAGATGGCGGTTCTAAAGTGTCTTCTGGCTTTTCTGCTCATTTCCTTCCTCCTGTGGGTTTAAAAGGCAAGGTGGCCTTTGCAGAAGCATCATTACCTGCTACATCTGTGACCAATGAGTGTAAAACCACACCCAGAAGATGGATTTTGTCATGGGACACCTCTGTGGGATGCCATCAAAACACTTTGAAAGGAGATGCCATGTCCCCAGCTTTTCCGTGAGAGCCATTTTCGAGTTATAACAACAACAACAAAATGTACTTGTATGTTCATTCTTCTAACACTTTTTGGCCTGGTATTATGGCTACAAGATATATATATATATATATATATATATATATATATATATCTGCCACCCTTAATCTCCCTACCTAGAGGTGATTGAGACTATTCCTAAATATATTAAGAGTCAAAGACTTAAATTCTTGTGGTAAGGGTGTGGCACAGTAGGCAGAATGCTTGAATAGCGGACAGGAATCCCCGGGTTCAATCCCAGCACTGGTAAAGTGGGCGTAGTGACTCACCTCTGACATCCCAGCACTCAGGAGGGTCAAGGGGTTCAAGGTCATCCTCAGCAGCACCGATGGTTCTGGGATGGGGTAACTGATCACAGCTGATGTATCACTTGGGCACAGCATCTCCTCATCTGAAAGGCGCAGGTGATAATGAGAAGGACAAAGGGAGAAAGAAAGAATTAATGAACTGGGACAGGTCCCTAAAGCAAGACCTCCAAAGAAGAAACCAGAAATAGGAAACAGGAAGTGCTTTGCAATATTAAAGCCTGGGTTTCTTCTCAGAGAGTGACTTCATCTACACATTTAACACATTGGTAGATAGTGAGGTGTTCAATACAGCATCTAAGACTCAGCTTGCTCTCCTGTCCAGAGAAATTCTTGCAAAATAGCAAGAAATACCCAGGAAACTCAAAGGAGAAGCAATTGGGCAAAGCTTATTAGAAGAAAACAAAGTAGATGGGGAAATGTAATGGGTAGAAGTAGATGACAGGATGCCCAACCTCCCTCACAACCACCACAAAGCAAATTCAAAGAACCCAGAAACAGATAGCAAATCTGCAAAATATTATAAAGTTAGAAACATCAAGTGGTAAAACATTTAACCCAACAGCCACTCCAAGACACAAGTTCTTGCCGGGCAGTAGTGGTGCAGGCCTTTAATCCCAGCACTCCAGAGGCAGAGGCAGGAGGATCTCTGTGAGTTCGAGGTCTACAAGAGCTAGTTCCAAGACGGGATCCAAAGCTACAAAGAAACCCTGTCTCAAAAACCAAAAAGAAAAAAAAAAGACACAAGTTCTCCATCCCCTATGCAATTAGCAACCTTTTTACTCAGAGACCCTGAGCTGGGACAGGTACCCAGAAAAATTCCTGCAAAACCATCATGCACACACATGCATAAGGCCATCCAGCACTGTCTGGGATGTGACAGCGAAGACTGATGTCCCCATAAGATCATCACTAGGGAAACAGATAAGCAAATGGTGGTCCCTGCACACGGTGACTTCTGAGTCGCTGCTAGAATTTAATGACTTGGATTTACATACAGCAACCTTAGAAGGCTTATAAAATATACTGAGTGGGGAAAATGGAGGGTTTCTTTTTTGCCTCAAACCATTTATGTAAATGATAAAAAAGGAAAGATAACTGCATATTTTATCAATATTTACATATATCTAAATAAACATGAAAGGAAATTGGGAGGATGTATATTATATATGTTAGAATGTCTTTGCATGGAAAAGTTGAAGAGGATATGGGAATAGAAGAAAAAACGTAACAAAATGTGAGGACCTCTCTCAGATCAGTAAGAAGTCTATTCTGCACCCTTGAAATACCAACTGAGTTTGCATCCCCAAAAAGCAGGGAAATTAGTTCCTTACATTATCACATTTGATTTTCACAGTGGCATTGTGAGGCACCGCCGTTCAGCAGACTTCACAAGCTTGAAAACTGAGTCTCAGAGAAGATGTTCTAGCTTTCTTTTATCGCAGGAACAGCTGTGATAAAAAGCAGCAAAGGGAGGAGGATCGGGCTCATTTGGCTCACAATTTCAGATCTGGTCTGTAATTGAGGAGAAGTCATGGCAGGAGCTCAAACACCCAGTCACGTCACCTCCACAGCCAAGAGCAGAAAGAGAATAAATGCAGGCCCGTCCTTTCTGCTGGCTTCCTTCTGTCCGTCCGGTGTAGTTCAGGACCCCCTGTGTAGGAAATGGTGGTACCTACAATGGGCTGCATCCTCCTACCTCAATTAACAATCACAATAATCCCCAACTGACAAGCCCACAGAACAACCTGAAGAAAAAGATCACTTAGTTGAGACTCTCTTCCCGAGGCAGACTAATTTGTGGCAAGTTGACACTTAAAATTAATTGTCATAGAAGGAAAGAAACTGAGCCCAGGTTACAGAGCAAGTTAGCTGCCAAGAGGGATTGGGACTGGAGCTGTGTAGCTCTGGAGGCTTCACTCTCACCGGCGTGTTTTACAGCCTCTGTGGGGTGACAAAACAAAGTGCAGACATATTCAATTCTTCCACTCCCATCCCCGTTTTCTTAGGATCTAAGTTGTTCACTGATACAGACTTATTTTTAGCTGGCTAGCAACACCTGACCAAGCAAAATAACCACTTGAGCCCAACAATTTCACAGTTTTTAATGAAAAAACAAAACCTAAACAAAAACTGTTTCTCACAGCCCGTCATTTCGCACGATGCAGCAGCTTGTCCCTTAGACTATCTTTTCCCGAGTAAGATTCGTACAATTTTCAACACTGAGTGTACAGTTACATAATAGTCAAAAATCTATATAAATGCAATACTACATTTTTCTCCACTGTAACAAAACTCGAGAGTAAATTTGCCTCCTAAAATCATATTATAATAAAAAAAAAATGAAGCCTTGGAATTTCCTGAGAACTGGTACTGGTAGCTCTAAAATAATGTTACTGTATTATCTATGCTTGATGGATGAGGCAGATGGGTATGTGGATGGGTAGAAGGGAAGATGGGTAGATGGATAGGGGGCTAAAGAAATAAATGGGTAGATGTGTAGGTAAAGGATGAATAGATAGGTAGATGCATGGGTGGAAGAAGATCGATGTACACATAGGTAGATAATGATTAAATGGGTAGATAGAAGAATGAATGGATTGGGGGGAAGGCAAATAGATATATAAATCATGTTATGGATAGACAGGTGGTTGGGTGAGTAGATGAATATATGAATGAGCAGTTGTATGGATAAATGAATGAATAAATAAATGGGTGGGTAGATAATGGGTGGCTAGATGACAGGCGGGTAGGTGCCTGAGTGAATGGATGGTAGGCGGATGGGTGGAAGAATTGATCACTGAGTAACTGTATAAATAAATTAATAAGTGAATATATGGGTGGTGAGATAATGGATGGATAAGTGACAAGTGGGTAGGTAGATGAGTGAGTGAATGGGCGGGTGGGGAGATGGATTGAATAAATGTACACGTAGGTGAGTAAATGGTGGAGCGGTGGGTAGGTGGGTGAACTAATGAAGGTGAGTAGGTCGATAATAGATGTGTAGATAGAAGATGGACAGACGATGGATGGATTGTTGGATGGATGGATGGATGGATGGATGGATGGATGGATGGATGGGAGTGTAAGAGGCTAAATTACGTACAGTCTTGGCTCCATAGCAAGGAATTTTAATAACACACCTAGAAGCTTCTGTGAGAACATCAGGGTGACTGTGGTATATTCGCCTCTTTCAAAGGGATCTCTTGAAATTTCCGTGCTATTTTAAGTTGATGTTTTATCTTTCAGGAAACTTATTCACTGACACAGACTACTCCAAAGGTGTCAGCAGCCAGGAGGACTGCAGCTGTGTGACTTTCTTCAAAAGCCACCCTGGGGACCCCGAGGGCTGCAGATTGCTTCTTGTTCTTTTCTCTCCTTGTGTTTTTACCCAGCCTTGGCGTTAGAAGGAACGATGATGAGGAAGCTCATCATTAACTCGACAGAATGTCAGCGCTTTCAACTAAGGAGAGCTGTGTGGGAAGCCAGGCTGAATTTCCTGCCTTGGGAGACGATTCTCCGACATGTGCCCTTTCGAGATGTCAGCCCCACCCCACAGTGCTGCTGTTGAGATATCCCCACTCACCCTCTCTCTCCACAGAGAGCTCCTGGGTTTCCTTAACATGTTTCAAATGCTGAGCAAAGTCATCTGGATTCCATAGCCCATGTGCCCAAGGTCTCAAGGCACCGGAGACTAAGAAATGAACATACACAGCTCAGGTTTATAAAACAATTGTTTCGTTTTCCATAAATGATTTCCCCACTGGACTTGTTTCCATAAGAGCCTTGTCCAGCACCATTAAGCAATGCTCGGCCTGCTTACAAGTTATGCGGAGCTCAAATATAGATGCTAGAAGACCGTTACGGCTTCTTGGCATGAAAATGTCTGTGCAGTTTTCTGCTTGGCAAGCCAGCCTAATACTGTCTTCATTCAAAAATGTAGAAAGTTATTTCCACGTTTTCAAAAAATCTGTTGCTAAGGTCCAGATATTAGATGCCCCCCCCCAGAGTACAGAGAACCCACGTCTTAGGCTTGGTCCCCAGGGTGCCACTTTGGGGAGGCCCTGTGAACCTTGAGTAGATAGAGTTTTACGAACACCCTGAGGTTATTGGGGGTCTATCCTTAAGAAGGGCTGTAGAAGCCTGGTCCACTTTGCTCCACTTCTCTTCTGTGAGTCCTGCGCTGTCCCATCTTTTCCTCCACTGCCGTCTGTGTCACTCTGTTCATTACTGACCCTTGCTAGGCCTACAGTATGCTCTTGAACACCAAACCCCCCAAAATATGAGCCAAATAAACCTTTGCTCAGTTGGGTGTAGTGGTGCATGACCGTAATTCCAGCACTGTAAAGGTAGGGGCAGGGGTCACAGACTCATGCTAAGCCTGAGCTACATATCAAGACCCTGTCTAAGTAGACAAACAACCCTTTTATCTTTATAGTTAGTTACTTTGTATACTTTGTTGTAGTAACACGAAGCTGATCAATATACCTACCTATGTGAAAGTGAATGAAACACGGAAGATCCCCCTACCCTGTAGAATATCTTTATTTTATGTGGTGTGTGTATATATACAGTTTATTTTTAGGGCATCGGTGATTTTTTTGCCTACATATATATCTGTGTGAGAGTGTCGTGCCCTTTGGAACTGGAATTATAGACAATTGTAAGCTGCCATGTGAGTGCTGGGAATTGAACCCAGGTCCTCTGCAAGAACGGTCAGTGCTCTTAACCTGTGAGCCTTCTTTCCAGTCCAGAATACCTTTCTTAATTTCCATTTAGAGCCACAAGGTGATATGACAAATGCTGGCCCCTGACCTATGGTCATTTACTTAACAGTTCTGAGCCTAAATTCACTCCTGTGTAAAATGGGAGGAAGATCCATGTCATTATAAAGATTCTTATTCAGGAGGGAGCATATTTCATGTAAGACTCTGCAGTATGGACTAGAGAGTCCAAGATGCCACTGAATACATGAACCGAGGGAGCTTACAGGTGAGAGGTACAGACCAACCATACAATACATTAAATGCCGACGTCAGAGGCTGGGGAGTTGGACAAAGAGCCACTGGGGGCTGAGCTGGCAGCATCTGTGTCTGCTCTTGCCCAGTTCCCTGATACTAGGGGAATTACTCAGCCTCCCTGAACCTCCTCTTACACACAGGGATAATAACAGCATTCTTTGTTTTATAAGTTAAATTAATGCTGCTTGATCAGATACTGCACCCTGTGTCTAGTCTATAAAAAGAACTAGTGCGGAGCTGGCCAGAGAGCTCAGTGCATTAAGTACTCATGGCTAAGGGTGAGAACGTGAGTTTGGATCCCCAGAACTGGAGTAAAGCCAGAGTCGGTGATGCATGCTCTGTTAGCCCGGTGCTCTTGTGGCAAAATAAATGGGAGGCACACAGATCAGCAAGGGCTCAAGTAAGGTGAAATCACGGAATAGTACCTGAGGCTGTGCTCTGACCTTCATACTCACTATGGCATGAGTGTGTCTGCGTGCACACATACACTCACATGCACACACACACACATTCACACATACACACATTCACACATAAACACACGTTCACTCATACACACATTCACACATACACACAAACACATTCACTCATATACACACACATTAACACATAAACACTCATTCACTCATATACACACACATTCACACATAAACACTCATTCACTCACACACACATTCATTCATACACACGCAGTCACACATACACACACGCATTCACACATACACACACGTTCACTCATACACACATTCACACATACACACAAACACATTCACTCATATGCACACATTCATTCATACACACACAGTCATACATACACACATGTTGACATACACACACGCATTCACACAT
>NW_026067926.1:7582528-7635028 GCF_014885135.2 Alexandromys fortis | reverse complement strand
TGTGACTTTCATTTCCCAGAAGCCTGGCTCTCTCTTGTCCATGCAGAGGTGGGCAGGATTCCAAGAGACTGACTTGTGCTATGAGACTGGTCAAAGAAAGTATCAAGGCGGATCTGCATGCATTATTCCTACCTCAAAATAGAAATTACAAAGTCACATCCCAGCATTGTGTGTGCAAGGGGAGGGGGCCCGTGTGGGCATCGCTGTAAGCATTACTCCACAGAACTGCAGTCTTCGTTCTAGGGTCATGTTGCTGTGGAAGAACAGGGGAACGGATACTGCAAGACAGCATGCATTTTCTATGGCACAGATTTAAAACATACTTTCTAAGACAGGCATCGAAGCAAACGGTTATAACCCCAGCACTTGGAGGTCAGGCAGGAGGATTGTAAATTCAACCCCAGCCTGGGCTATACAATGAAATCCCATTTCTAAAATAGAAATATATTTATTTTCAAAATGCACTTCCTCAGGCTGGATGCAAGTATGTACCCCTTTAATCCCAATATTTGGAAGGTAGAAGCAGACAGATGTCTATAAGTTCAAGGCCAGCCTGGTCTTCATAGTAAGAACCTGTCAGATAGATAGATAGATAATAGATAGATAGATAGATAGATAGATAGATAGATAGATAGATAGATAGATAGATAGAAAAATGTTCACTTCCTAAACCTAAGCCAGGCATGGTGGCATGCCTGTCATCTCAGCACTTAGGAGACAAAAACAAGAGACACTTGAGTTTGAGACCAACTCCAACGAGGGTGATATAGTGAAAGCTTGTCTCAAAAATCATACATACATACACACATACACACCTACGTATATGCATATATATACATATGTGCCTACATATATGCATGTACATATATGCATTATACATGCATGCATATATACATATATGCATACATATGCACTGCATACCTACATATATGCATATATACATGCATACATACACACATGCATACCTACATATATGCATATATACATACACAATACATACCTACATATACATCTATACACATACATACCTACACATATGCGTATAACATTTACATATATACATATATGCATACATGTGTGCATATATGCATACCTACACATATGCATTTGTGTACATACATATACACACATACATACCTACATATATGCATACATAATGTTTTAAAATATAAGATGTCTTTCTCCTGGATGCTCTCCTTGGCACACTGAGCTAGAATTCTGACCACAGAGCTGCCTGCCTGTCTGGTCTTTGTTGAATTACCCATGGTTGCCCTCCTTCACTAAGAGTTTGGAGTTATAGATGAGGAGTCTTGAGCCTTCCCCTGAAGCTGTCATAAACTTAGACCCCATCCTCACTGAGACGTTAACATTTCCATCGACTCAAGTGTCTTTCTTATTTGAGTGGCCCAGATCCTGTTAGGTGACAGGACTGTGCGGGTCTCACAACTGTGCACACTAGTCTGAGATTACATGACCCAAAGCTAACAGGTCAAATCCTAAGGTCTAGAAGGACGTGGTCAGCTTCCCTGGCTTGGAGGGACACACTCTCCTCATTGGAAAAATGATACGCTGGCATTTTCTTTATCCCTTTGTCTCCTTTCCCCTTTACAGAGTGACTAGAATATGAATCAGAAGCCTCGATCCTTCTGGTTAGGAAGGTCCTCATTTGGGAGGTGCCAGGCCATTAAGAAGAGAAAGAAACACTTCCTGCCAGCTGCTGGGAGCTGGCATGGAGGCCGGGCATGGGGGACAGGAAGCAGGGCTCAGAGGACAAGAGCAGGACTGCTCAGGGAAGAAAATGTGTATTGAATAAGAATTCCTGCTGGGTGGCCCACAAACAGAATACTGTTGTGTAAAGAAAAACCTCGGGAGTCTTCCTCCGGCAACAAATGGAGATAGAGACAGAGACCCTCATCAGAGCAACGGACTGAGCCCCCAAGGTCCAGTTGAAGAACAGAAGGAGGGAGAAGATGAGCAAGAAGTCTGGACTGCGAGGGGTTGGTCCACCCACTGAGACAGTGTGCCTATTCTAATGGGAGCTCACCAAATCCAGCTGGACCGGGACTGAACGAGCATGGGATCAAACCGGACTCTCTCTGAATGTGGCTGAAAATGGGGGCTGACTGAGAATCCATTGATAAAGGCACTGGGACCTGTTTCTACTGCATGTGCTGGCTTTTTGGGACCCTAGTCTATTTGTCTATTTGGATGCAAAGCTTCCTAGGACTGGATGTGGTGGGGGGCGGGCTTGGACTTCCCACAGGGCAGGGTTCCCTGCCCTCTCTGAAGGAGGAAGGGGGAGGGAGGAGGGAGAGTGGGAAAGCAGGAGGGGAATGGGAGGAGGGGAGGAAGTGTAAATTTTTTGAATGGAAAAAGAAAAAAACCTCAGAGAGAAAGGGCAGAAGGACCTGCCTAGCCTGGTTCTGATCCAAAAGGCCAGTGCTGTTCCATGGGGGAGCAGAAGGATAATGCAGCCATAGTCTTTGCTTCTTATGCCACAACAGAGTACAGGAGATGTGGCTGGTTCACCACAGAGTGCTCCATCTCCAAGGTCCCTCAGAGATGAGTCTGGATCATCACAGGCTCCTCCACTGAAAAGATTGCAGACTTTGTGGGGTTTAAAATGAGAGTGGAGTAGCAGCAGTGCAGTGGTGCAGGCTGAGGTGGGAAGCACAAGGCATCTTGAGCGGCAGAAAGAGTTGAAGGCCATGCTGTGCAACCTAAAGAAACCTTGTCTCAAAAGGTGATACAGGCAGTCAGGAAAGCACTGGACTAGAATGTGCAAGGCTCTGGGTTCAGTTCCTGGCCCTGAAACAAGAGGTAGGGTAGCCAGGAGAGATGGGAAGGAGAGAGAGAGAGAGAGAGAGAGAGAGAGAGAGAGAGAGAGAGAGGAGGAACAGAAGAGGAGGAAAGGAGGGAAGGAGGAAGGAAGGGAGGGAGGGAAGGAGGAAGGGAGGGAAGGAGGGGAGAGGGAGGGAAGGAGGGAAGGAGGGAGGGAGGGAAGGAGGAAGGGAGGGAGGGAGGGAGGGAGGGAGGGAGGGAGGGAGGGAGGGAGGGAGGGAGGGAAGGAAGGAGGGAAAACATGAGAAACGTCTATGATCTCAACAGAGAGGGTCTGGTGAGGCACGGGGTTAGGGGCCTGCACACATGTGTGCCTGTGTATGTGTGTGAGTTTGTGTGTATCTGTGTATACATGTTTGTGTATGCTCATATGTGTTTACATGTGTGTGGTACATGTGTCATGTGAGTGTGTCACTGTAAGTGTATGTGTGTATGGTGTGTGTGCATGTTTTGTGTGTATGCGTGTATGTATGCGTGTACAAGCATGCGTGCACGCACGCAGAGGCCAGAGTGTGTCCGTCTATGACTCCGCACCTTACTTTTTCTGAGACAAACTGTGGTGGATGGTTTTAAATGTTAACATCCCTTAACTTAAGATCCTCTGAGAGGAGAACCTCAGTTGAGGGACTGTCCAGAAGAGGCTGGCCTGTGGCGTGTTTGAGGCTCACTATCTTCGTTGTTAATTGATGTAGGAAGGCCCTGTCCAATGTGGGCGGCACGGCTTCATAGGCTGGGCCCTGAACTACATAATACTGAACAAAATCATGAGGGGAGCAAGCAGGCATTCCTTTCCTCTCTGCTCTTGACTGTGGACGTGGGGTGACCGCCACCTCATGGGCCTGCCTCTGTGACTTCCCTGCCATCTGGAGTTGTGATCAAAAAACCCTCCCTCCGCGAATGTGCTTTTTGTCAGAGTGTTTTATCATCACCACAGAAGTGAAGCTCATGGCACACGGTCTCTCACTGAACCTGGGGCACACTGACGTAGCGAGGCTTCCTGGCCATCGAGCCTTGGGGTCCTCCTGTCTCCACCTTCTAGAGATGAGGTCATAGGCACACCAGGCCTGGCTTTCCACACCAGTCCGCATGCTTGCTTGGCAAGTGCCTTACCAGCCGAATCTTCTCCCTGGACCCCATGGTAGTTTCTCTGATAGGGAATTCTGCCTAGGAGTGTCTGAACAGAGTTGCGCAGGTGGAAGGTGGGGAAGGGCCGGCAGGAGAGACACACAGGAAATGGTGGGGAGAAGCTGGAAGTCATGGCAGGTTTCTAGGGGCTGAGGAAGATCACCAAGGCATCAGGGAGGTGTGGTCAGAGCAGGAGGCGCTCAACATGCACCTGTTTACCTGAGTGGCAGTCCTTCCAAATCCCTCACGCCCCCCCCCCCAACTCAGTAAAGAGCTGCTTACAGTTCTTATTCCAGGTCAAAGGAGAAATGGCAGGTTGCATGCTTTGGCAGGTCCCAGCCTCAGCACACAAGCTGAGTGTTGGAACACGTCCCGAGGGCTGGAAAGGGAAGGATGCACCCTGTGGCACTGATGCGAACAACAGCAACAGAAACAGCTTGGACTCATGTGTATTAGCTATCCGCTGCTGCGGAACAAATGACCCAAGCAGCCTGACACAACGCATGTTCATTCTCTCTTGCAGTTTGTACCGGAGGATGCTGAGCAGGGAGAGCGTCCCTGGCTGCCTCTGGTTCCAGGTCCCTCCTGAGGTCACAGTTAAGTTACAGGGTGCCGTGTTCCCATCTGAAGATCCATCTGGGAGGCCCTTCCACGTTCATCGACAAGATGAGCAAAGAGTCTTTATCCATTGTCACATTGGAACTGACTTATGGCCTGGCAGGTGGCGTCCCCTCTCCTCTTCCTTCTTTTCTTCCTCTTTTCAAGCTTCGGCTGTGGCCCAACTCTACTCCATCTTGTTCTTTCTCATGGGATCCTAGTTAGCTTTCTGCTGCTGTGATAAATACTATAACCTAAAGTGGGTTGGGGAGGAGAGGGTTTATTTTACCCCACAGCTTTTAGTCCATCACGAAGGGAAGTCAAGGTAGGACCCAGAGACAGGAACTGAAGAAGAGGCTGTGGAGGGGCGAGGCTTACTGGCTTGCTCAGCCTGCTTTCTCATACCCCCAGGGCCACCTGTCCAGTGGGGTGGCCCTGTCCACAGTAGGCTGGGCCCTCCCACATGAGTCATGAAGAAATGCTGCACAGGCTTGTCTACAAGTCAATCTGATGGAGGCTTTTTCTCAATAGAGGTCCCCTCTTCTCTGATGACCCTAGTTTGTGTCAAACTGACAAAACCCAGCTACTGTGCTCGGATGTACTGTGGTAGACCTGCCTTAGGAAGCTCGTGATCAGTTCTCTACCGACGGAAGGTTATATTGTTTGCGGGCCATACTGTTGCTGTTTTTCTTCTATGCTGTTTGGTCAGCGTTGTTTGGGCCACACAGAAACATGCCCCAGCGGGAAGGGATATTACTCCCTCTCCCACCCAAATAGCATATCATAAATCTTTCTGCCTCACCATACATATTCTGTCTGGCCCGCTTCATGACACCTTCTAACAACCGCATACTCCCCAAGCACAGAGAATTCACACACCTCAGGGTGGCCTCTGGAGGCTGCAAAAAGACACATTGCATTCGAGCTGAAGTCACCACCTGGTGACTCATGAGAGCCAAACAAAGCAACATGCAGCAGGTCCCTCCCTGTGCTAACATGGACTGGAACTGGTCCCACCCGGCTCCATTTGGAATGCCTTTGAATTAATCAATCGTATCTCTCTCTATCTGATCCCTGGAGTAAGTAAGGCCCTAGACTAGATATTTTCAGCTCCGTGTGCACACCTTCCCCTAGGGAACTGGTTGCTTCCACACTCAAACCCCTTTGCAGAGAGATCTCAGCCCACCATGGCAGTCCGCAGTGGAGAAGTGGCTCTGTCTGTGGCAGCAGGATTATGAAGGGGTGTACACTAGGTGTACCACGAAGCAGAGACAGCAGTGGACCTGTACCCCAGGACAACCATCCACAAGCCTCCCCCCACTTCCACAAGCCTCCGTGGCTTTCCCGAAGTATCTCCACCAGCCAGGGAACAAATGCTACAACATGAGCCTGTTGGGGACCATTCAGATTCCGACCATAATACACAGAACAGGATAGTAATGGCATAAGTGACAATAACTGTCACCGCTGTTGAATCACTAATTACATGCTGTGTGTTATATGCAGATAATCCCATTAAATCTATCAGAGTAACGGAACACGGGAGCAGCGTCCTGAGGCCAGCCTGAGTGAGGAAGTCTGTCAAAGACAGGTTACAGTGGGATGGTGGGAACTGGTCCCAAGGAGAAAAATAAATAAAATGAGGAATGATGTCCCCGCCGGGACAGTCCAGGGTGATCTACACCACCCGGTCCAGAGAAGGAACTTGGCAGTTTTTTTTAACACGAATAAAAAAACAACAAAAACAAAATCAAAACAAACAAACAAAAAAAAAAAAAAAAAACAGGAGCCCTCCTGGATTGTTCTGCAGGATGGTAAAGTTCCCTGTGGACAAGGTGTCATGGTGTGCTTGCAGTAAAGCCTCCCATTTGTTTTGGTTTGGTTTTTGTTTTGTTGTTTTTTGGTTTGGGTTTGGGGGGGGCATTATTGTTACTGGTGGTGGTAGTAGTATTTGGTTTTGTTTTGTGTTTTGGTTTTGGTTTTTGGGGGGTTGCTTTTTGTTTTGTTTTGTTTTGTTTTTTGAGACAGAGACAGAAACAGAGTTGCATGTAGCCCAGGCTTGCCTCGGTCTCACCAGGTAGCTGAGGATGACCTGGAACCTCTGATCTTCCTGCCTCTGTCTCCCCAGGGGTACACCACCATGCCTGTTTTCAGGTTGGTTTGTTTGTTTTAACACAGTACTGGAAATTGAGCCCCAGACTCTGAGTGAACACTCTGCTAGCTGAACTGAAGCCCCAGCCCCAAGCTGGTTCCTTTTCTAGGTCGTGGTGTTTCAGTCAGAGGGAGTCAACACCAGGAGATGCACAGAAGATGATCTGCCTGTCGTGGGCTGTTCTTTCAAAGAATCGGAATCACAGCTCAAAGTCGCAGAGAGAAGGAGAAAGCACCGAGCGTCCCTGTGTCACAAAGGGATGCCAAAGCAAAACATCTTGAAATCAAAAGGGCTAGAAAACCGTGGAGCTGCCCAACGTGACACTGAAAACACGTCGGCCGTGACATGTGGAAACATCATGGGCTCGTTTATTCTGCGTTCGCGCAAATACCACAAACTTTTCACCAGCTTAGACGTAAACAGGGCTCGATGACGGGTAATGGATAAGTCACAGCAGCCCTTGCACACCCACAATGCTGTGCAAAGCACAATCGGCACACAAAGTCTTTGAAAGATGTTCTGATAACGCAATGAATGAAGTCAGACGTAAAACAGAAGGTGCAACACAATCCCATGTTTCATAAAATGAGAAAAGAGGTTGGAAGGATATAGAATAGGAAGAAAAAAATAGTAAACAGATTTTTAAGGATAATATTAGGAGAGGGTCCAGGCTGTGGCTCGGTGGCAGGAAATGTGCCTCTCCAATGTGAGGCCCTGGATTCAGTCGCCAACACTTGAGAAAAGGGGGTGATTTTTTTCAATTCTATTCAACACAACTGTGTTTTTAATGAACACGTATCTCCTGACACAAACTCACCAAATTTTTATACTTATAAATATAGACCCATTGTTGAATTAACATTAAGTAAAACCTGCTGTGACCATGACGTTCAGAGAAAGGAGTTTACTCATAGCCCACAGTAGACTCAGAGAAAGGCCTCAGAAACTGAAAACCCTCCAGGCCGCGGCAACTTCCAAAAGGCTCTGAGAGAAAACATGGGTCAGAGATGTTTTTCCATCTTTCCATCTTTAAAAGTCCCCTCTCCCATGCTTCCCACAATCAGCCCCCAAAGTATGCTATAAATACTCTTTAAGATCTATTTTATTATCTGTGTGCATGTGTGTGCGCATGCTGCTTGTGTGTGGGTGTCTGCAGAGGCCAGGAAAGGGCATCAGATCTGCTGGAGCCGGAGTTCCAGGTGCTTGTGAGCTACCCAGCATGGGTGCTGGGATCTGAATTCAGGTCCTTTGCAGGAGCAGCAAGCCCTCTTAACAGCTGGGTCTCCTTTCCACCTGTTATAACTATTTTTAAATCTCTCGGTGAACCTCTCCTATTTCTAGACACCTAAAAATGCTTCAGTGTCTGGTCTCCAGTAGAAAACGTACTGTTGCCCGCACTTCAGAGATGATCTCAGTGGCTTTGCAGGGGACTTGGTGTCCTGACTTCTGGATGGTTCAGTCTCCCCAAGAGATCACACAGACGTGCCCAGCCTGTCAACACGTGATATGACATTATCATCCACCATGATCATATCCAAGAAACTAGACCATCCATTATGGAAGACAGTGGGAAGTTCCCCCCAAATTAGAATCTCCATGTGACCCAGCTCTGCCACCCCTGGCAAACACCCAAAGGTCTTCCCAGAAACACCTGCATATTGTGTTCACGGCTGCCCTCGTTACAGTACACAGGGAATGGAACCAGCGTAGCTATCTATCAACAGGTGAATGGATAATGAAAATGTGGTACGTAGACACAACGGGAAGAAAAATAATATTGTGAATTATGAGAAAAATGGATGGACCTGAGAAGTGTATAAAATGAGACCCAGCCTCTGGAAAGGAAGAATCACAAGCTTACCCTCATATGCAGATCCTGACTTAGGTGTCAAGTACCAGCAGAGAGTTCCAGAGGCTGTGAAACTAGAGAGGGGGTCCCGAGAGAGGGAGAGGTGCTGAGCACACATGGGACATGAAAGTAGAAAACAAGCTTGGGGTGGGTGGAGAGCTCAAGAGGGGTTTGGAGTAGGACAGAAGCGGGGGATGAAAAGAACCAACAAAAACAAATTTTGTTTGAGAATGTCATAATAGAACTTGATGTTGTGATTATGAATCCAAAAAAATCTTAAATATAAAAACATTTAAAACATTTTTTTAAGAAATTGACTTTTTTAAAAAGAACCACACAATTTCATGACCCGACCTCCCTGCCCCCCCCCAAAAAAAATCTGATAATATTTTAAATAAATTTATGCTTGTGTTGGGCCCCACTCACAGCTGCCCTCATCTGGCACACAGATACAGTGTCTAATAGTGTGGCCTTCTTATATTATAGCCTGGGACCGGGGCAGATCCACCATTCCAGAGGAAGGCCCAGTCGGTTCGTGGCCTAGCGGGTCTAGGAAGCCCAAGCAAAGATCCTCTCTAGGGATCTGCAGCCAGGAAGATAATAAGACGAGTTCATGACACAGCCTGGGTGAGGTGGCTCCTGACCACCCTGCTACAAACTGTCCTTCTGCTCAGTGATAGGCCCTTCCAGCCCTGACAGAGGTTCTCATTTGAACCAGAGTTGGACCCTGCTGTGTGTAGCCAGGCAAGACTTAGCTGCAGAGACTGGGATGGAGGAAAGTCCTGCAAGCCAGAAAGGCCAGTCAGGCAAAGGCAGGGCTGACCCACAGGGAGTCTGCCTTAGAGACCGCCTGTCATCTGTGTGCTAAGAGGCAGGGGCCCAGCAGAGCAAGCTGTCACTTCCAATGAGGACTCTCAGCCGGCCCAGCCACATGCTGAGCGTCCAGGCATAGGGTCCCCTGAGGTGAGGGAGCAGAAAGGAGCAACAGTGAGCATGGTGGGTAGTCTGTCCCCCAGCTTCCCACGCGTGGCTGCCCTGCCCTGCCTTCCTAGAGCCTCCACAGCTCACACTGGGCTTTGAACTTTTTGAGCTGCAAGGATTTTTTTTACTTCTGCTAAACTTGCCCAAATACAGCTGTCCTCCAGTGGGGACAGTGTGGGGACATTTGATGGTGTCCACTATATCTGGGAATCACAGCTAGGGGTGGATTATCACCCATCACGTGCAAGGTGAAGAATAGCCGTAGTTATAACAACTACCCCAAATGCAGCAGCTGGAAACAACAAGGTTATTGTTCTGTATTTCTGGGGATCCGAAGACTAAAATGAGTTGGGGGTGTAGCTCGGTGGTAGAGCGCACACAACCCGTGTGCAAGCCCCCGCACACACACTAGACTGGAGTCTAGGAAGACGGCTCTTCTGTAAAGTGTTTGGTGACCGTGACAACGGGAGTTCAGACCAACAACAACCATGTAAAAGCTAGGCAGGCGTGGTCATTCACCTGAAAGACCAGCGCGTGGGAGCCTGAGACACCGAGTCCTGAGGCAGATGGCAGCTGGATGGACTAGCTGAATGGCAAGCTCTGGGTTCAATTCGGTGAATAGCGAAGGAGGCGGGCCACTAATCAACATTAGTGCTCCATATGCATGCGCAGTCACATATATCCTGTGCCCACATACATGGGAACATGCGCGCGCACACACACACACACACATGGATGCTATACACCCATATACATACCGAAAAAGTCACTTTCCTTTTTCAAGTACTGTGAGAAAACCTGTTTTCTTCTCTATCCAGCCCTGGGCGGGTGCCTGCATTCCCTGGCTCGTGGCCCCTTCCTCCATCTCAGCCATAGTCACGGCACTTTCTGTTCCCATTCTTTTCCCCTCATCTTCTTAGCTCACGCTCACATGAGTCTCCCATTCTGATATTTTTTATCTTTGTTGCCAAGTTAGGTAACGTATTCACATATTCGGAGAATTAAGACAATAACCATCGCAGGGCAAACGTTGAGAAACTCACAAGTTGAGGCCAACTCCCCACACATATTAACTTAGCACACCATGAGGGTAAATAAAGTTCAGCCCTGCCCGCCTGGATCCCATCAATGCATGACGCCCTAACTTTTATTTTATTATGTGTGTATGTGTGTTTGCGTACATGTGTGTGCGCATGTGTAGAGGCCAGAGGTCAACCTTGAGTGTCATTGCTCATCGGGTGCCAGGTAACTGTTGTCTGAGGCAGTGTTTCCCACTGGTCTGAGCTTGTTGATTAAGCTAGGCTGGCCAATGAGCCCTGGGGATCCTCCTGTCTCCACCACTAGCTAGCACCAGGCTTACAAGAGTGCCCACATCTATCTTTCATTAGCTGGGTGACGTGGGTGGAACTCGGGTTGTCATGGCAAGCACTTTGCCAACTGAATGATTTCCTTGGCTAGCGAGATGGCCCAGAGGTTAAGCACTGCGGTTCTTCTAGGGAACATGGCTTTAATTCCCAGCACCCACATGGCAGTTCACAACAATCTGTAGCTCCAGCTCCAGGTGATCCAACACCCTCACACAGACATACAGGCAGGCAAGACACCAGTGCATATGAAGTAAAAATAAAATGCAAGTTTTTTTAATTAAAAAAAATAATTCATCTATGTACTTTGTGTGAGAATGAAGACACACTATGACATATGTGTGGAGAACATAGGACAATATATGGAGGAGTCAGTTCTCTCCTTCCATTTCATGGGTCCCAGAGATTAAGCTCACATATCCAGTGGCTTTACCTGCTGAGCCATGTGCTCAGGCCCCTTTGAAGCAGCTATGAGTATTGTTTGGTCTGACTAAGTAACAGAAACCAAGTCTGTCTGGGAGTTAAAAGCAGTAGAAAGGTTACTATTTCTTAGCTCTGATATGATTCGTGGGACTCTGAAGGTCCTCTTGTTTTAAATGTCAGGGAGAGAACTTACAAGTTTGAACTGAATCCCTAAACTTAAGGACAGAAATTAAGAAGCCAGGAACCAGTCGGCATCAACAACACAGTACTGTCCTGCTGTGATCCTACAGTGTGTAAATAAGTGGATGTGTATGTGCCTGTGTCCCCATAAAGCTTTATTTATAAAAACAAGTACAACCCCCAAGAGTGTGGCTTGCTGTCCTCTGAACTGATCCTGGAATGCCACTGCCAATCTTCCTTGTGGGTGAGGCATTATACCCACAGATACTGGATGCCATTGGGGACTGCCCCGTAGATTCTTAGCAAACCATTGTAAGGACAATAATGTTGTCACGTAAATCAACAGAGACACATCCTGGACATCAAACATCACTGGGATGCCCTGCGCCATTTTGCTGCTGTCCCCCACATGAAGGGATACCAGGGAAGGGAGGTCAAACATCCGAATCTGTTTCCCTCTGTGAAAGCCTCTTCCCACATCTCCTTTTGACTTTGAATTGAATTAAGTAGGGCCGGTGGGAAGAGTCCTGCCGTCACTGGAGACGGAGACACTAAAGCACTACCTCTCCTCTGACTACCATGACTACCTCTGACTACCTCTGTCTCCATTCTCCCCCCCTGCAGAGGAGACCCCACCCTGGAAGCGCTAAAGCAGCGGAGGTAAGAGGGGCTCTACAGACCCAGCCGTTGTCCTGTTTGCGATATCAGACTGTTTTCAGCCTGGATAAGAAATGACCCAGTTTCTCTGGATCCCTCTAGATCTATGTCTAAACATCACATGTGATGTATAGAGCATATGGTTGAAGACAGGATTTATGGCAGAGCAGAGGTGAGCACATTGTTGGGGGGCAGGGGATTGGACAATGGCCAGAGGGGGCACTGAGCTGAGGTTTGTTTTCAAACACACAGAATCATCTTCGGGTTTTGGAAGTTTTTCTGAGTATGTCACAAATCCAGGAAACATTAACAAAAGCATATTTGATTGATAATTATTTTAAAAGGGTTGCAGAAACAAAACCATCCCAAAGTCACAAAACCAGTGACAAAGCAGGAAATGAAATCTGGGGAGTCCAGTAGAGAACGTGGCTAATTTCCCTAATGTGTAAAATCAATGAGAGAAAGATCAGACCAACAGAAAAATGGGGAAAAGATAAGGACAGCCTACAGGAGACAAAGACAGTGGTTCACAGGTAGATGGAACCGGACTTTGTATTGCTCATCAGAAGACAAATCTAAATTAAAACACACTAGAGTAGCAATGTTCATCGCTCAGACTGGCATACAAGAGTACAATGCATTTTGCCAACCCTCATACCTCCTGCCCTCCACCTCTTCCCGAGTATACACAGAGAGAGAGACCAAGTAATGTCACCCATGGGCACAAGCCTGACCACTGAAGAATGGGTAGCCTACACTAGGCTGGCCACTGAAGAATGGGTAGCCTACACTAGGCTGGGCACTGAAGAACGGGTAGCCTACACTATTCTGACCACTGAAGAACGGGTAGCCTACACTAGGCTGACCACTGAAGAACGGGTAGCCTACACTAGGCTGGCCACTGAAGAACGGGTAGCCTACACTAGGCTGGCCCTGTCTCTGAAGGAAACTGACACCCTTTCCTCAGCAACTGTCAACTGCGTGCAGCTCCTCACTTGGGAACAGGGCCTCATGTGCCCTTCCCCCATCCATGATGGATGTTGAATGGTGTGATCCCGTGCACATCTTGTGCAGGCACCCCCTCTTCTGTGGTGTCCCCCGAGCTTTGGTGAGGGGACGTGTGGTAGGTGCTCCCCGAGGGAATGGGCATGCCATGGGCACTCACTAGAGAAATCGCTTTTTATGCCGTAGTTCAGATTGCTCTGTGGAGTAGGAACAACTACTGGTCCTCGCGTTTTGAGTACGATAACTGAGGCTGGGAGAAGGGAAGCGACTTAGCAGGGGCCATACAGTTTGGAAACTGCAGGGAGAGATTACCAGCGAGGTGTCAGGAGCATGCCCAGGAAGAAGCCACTTCTGGAGGAGGAGGTCAGCCGAAGAACACTCAGTCAAAAGGTAAAAAACATCCAAATATCCATCAACCAGTGAATGGGTTAAAAATATACCTACATAGTGAAATACTAGTCAACCATAAAATGAAGTACTGACATAAACCAAGTCACGCAAGAGTCTGAAAACACTGTTTTTAAGGAAGCCACATGCAAAATGCTATGTACTGTATAGAAAATGCAAGTGAGACATGTCCAGAAAATGCCAGTCCACGGAAGAGAGAATGCAGAATGTGGCAGTCAGTGCTAAGGAGGGCACACAGCCAATGATCAAAGCTCCTTTAGGAACGATGACGTGTACAAGAATTCAGAAGCGATGGTACTTGGGGTTGATGTCCTGGGCTTGTTGAAGGAGACAGAGGAAGGGGACTGGAGAGATGACTCAGTGGTTAAGAGCATTGCATGCTCTTCCAAAAGTTCTGAGTTCAATTCCCAGCAACCACATGGTGGCTCACAACCATCTGTAATGAGGTCTGGGGCCCTCTTCTGGCCTGCAGACATAAACACAGACATAACAAAGAAAGAAAGAAAGAGAGAGAGAGAGAGAGAGAGAGAGAGAGAGAGAGAGAGAGAGAGAGAGAGAGAGAAGGGGGGGAGGGAGGAAGGAAGGAAGGAAGGAAGGAAGGAAGGAAGGAAGGAAGGAAGGAAGGAAGGAAGGAAAGAGACAGAGGAAGCTAGCTGGTCACCTGCATTCATCTCTCTGCTTCCTGGCTACCCACACACGTGACCAGCTGCCTCCTCCAGCTCCCACCACCATGACACCCCTGCAAATGGTGAGCCAAATTAGACTCTTCCTCCCTTAAGGAAAATGGCTAATTTTAGCCTAACTCTAGTGCTGTAAGCCAAACGGGGCATTTTATGAATGAGCCAGGATTTATAAGAAGTCCTACAGAAGCCAGGTCACCTCAGAAGAAACTAAAACACCAGGGCTGGCTCGTTCTCTGGCACTCTGTGTACTGAGCTGGGAAATTTTGTTAAAATTATTGATTCATGGAAAAATCAAGATTTTTGCCTCGTATCTTCAAGATTAGGCTCACTCGGTCGTTTGCAAAGTTGCATTTTTGTGAAGGAGAATGCATTTGAATACCAAATAGGAAGAGGCCAAGTTCCCTGCCGGTACCATTAGGAAGCAGCTAATGATCACAAACTTGGAGTCCAAAGTTAGTGATGGCCCCAGAATAAATTCTCAAAAAAAATACAGTTTTCTCTGACAACTTTTTTAAATCTCAAGGACATGAGTCTTGAAGTCTCTTTAAAAAACTTTTAAAAATCCTAACAAAGAGCCAGAGGTGATATCTTATAAATCCAGCCACTGTGGAGGCTAAGACAAGAGGATTGCAAGTCGAAGTCTTGCCTGAGGCATATAGTGAGTTTAAAGCCAGCCTGGGCAATGTAGTGAGACCATTTCTCAAAATAAAAAGTAAAAAAAAAAAAAAAAAAGCTGGAAATGTGACTTTGTAACTTTACCTAGCCTGTATAAGGAACAGAAGCCATCACCAAGAAAGGTTTTACTACTTTTAAACAAAATCAGTAAAGAAGTATACTCACACTAACTAACAAAAGGCAGGTCTGCATAGACTGTCTCTTGACTGTCTGCGGCAACCACCTGTGATAGGAAGAAGCTGGGCTCGGCCCTAACGGCACCTGAGAATCACTTGGAACTTTTTGTTAAGTTCCAGGGCCCAAGCTTCATCAGTAGGAGGCAGGAAATGGCATATATGAAGAGCAGTCTCGGGGGCCAAGTGACTGCAACAAGTAAGTGCCAGTAAGGGGTAGAGGACAAAGCTACCAAGGAGGCAGGGTCCTATTCATGTGGGTCCCTGAATGCCAGCAGGACAGATCTTACTCTTAAAAAAAAAGGTCCTCTAGTGGCTAGAGAGACAGATGGCTCAGTGGATAAAGTGCCTGCCATGTAAACATGAGGGCCTGAGTTTGATTCCCAGAACCCATGTAGATAGATAGATACTAGAATACTAGATAGATAGATAGATAGATAGATAGATAGATAGATAGATAGATAGATAGATAGATAGATAGACAGACAGACAGACAGCCCTCCCCTCCTTCATTCTGGCCATATGAAACAAATGGCTCCTCAGGTAGTGGTGGTGCATGCCTTTAATCACAGTACTCGGGAGGCAGAGACAGGCAGATCTCACTGAATTCAAGGCCAGCCTGGTCTACAAAGTGAGTTCCAGGACAGTCAGCGCTGTTATACAGAGAAACCCTGTTTCGAAGAAGACAAGACAAGACAAGAAAAAAACTGCTTCTGAATCAATTGCCCTCAGTAGGAAGTCACCTAGCATACATAGCTCTGAGGGCAACTACTGGACTCGGCCAAATGGGGACTAAGTTGCCCAGCCCAGAATCCATGAGGGGACTGAGTCCTGCCCTCAGCCACATAAGCAGGCAGCAGATCCTCCCAAGGTGAGCCCTGAAGTGATTGCAATGCACATGGACCCTCTTACAGCAGCCCGCGAGAGACCCCGGGTGCAGGAACTCTGGTGAGCCACATCATAGACCCTCTTACAGCAGCCCACAAGAGACCCTGAGTGCAGGAGCTAGGGTGAGCCACACCCTGACACTGTGTTGACTGAAACAGCCGAGCTCAGAGGTGTTCCCCGTACAGTGCTGAACACAAACAGAGCGGCTTAGATCAGGAAAGAGAGACAAGAGCAAAGAGAAATAGGTGACAGGATTCAGGGATGGCTTGCAGGGAAGGGTAAGAGGGATCAAGCATGAACATAAGATTCTGTCTACAGAAACTACGTGTGGGGTGGCAGGCAGGGGCGGGGGCATGCAGACCAGGCAGAAAGATGGCCTCAGAACTCCTGGAACTGGAATTACAGATGACCACGAACCACCATGTGGGTTCTGGGACCCAAACACAGGCTGGAGTCCACCCCTGTGGTTACATTTTACTGAACACATGCTGCCTCTGAGCTCTGTGAAGAGGACCTTGCTCTGGGAGGTGCCTACTGCTATCTATAACACATTGGAGATGAGAAAGATCTTTCCAGACAGGGAGCAACTTGATCATATTGACACATTAAATGGTAAGTATAGAGGACCAGTCTCAACAAATCACCTCTTTCCAGGGGAGGGGCATGGGAATTTTAGACATATAAGTAAAGAATATGAAAACATAGGATAACGCTAGGAGGGTATTCCAGTGATTACTGAAATCTTGAATATCACCTGCGTTTATTTTTCACAGCTTTTATACCCAACATAAACCATGGTGGGGGGAGGTAACAAAAGACTTTATTAACGTGATACAAAGGATAACTCACACAGGCAATGGCTTTATCACTCGAGACATCCAATCATTGGCATTCTGTCGTCTAGGTAGTGAAGCTGTTCTAGGTCACACATCCTGAAGACCGCCCCTCCCCAGGTGACCTCACAGTTACAAAGAAGAAGCAGAAGTATGTTTGCATATCCTGACCAGCTGTCAGGATGGCAGGAACCTACTAGAATAAACTACTTTAATGTTAGAAGAACCAAGCAATCACATCCTGAGTTGTGACGTGCAACTATGCTTGTTGATATTTGAGTAACCTCCAAACTCTCTGACCATCAGACAATGTAAAAATGGGCCTACATTTCTCGGGCTACATAGGCAAGTCCAAACAAAAAAAAAACTGGACACAGTAGGGTGATGTGGGATTTTCCAACTACACCCGTATTCCCAAATATTGTTTATAAATCTTTTTTACATTTAAAGGGGGATATGCTATAGAGATTTGCATTGGTATGGATCTTGGTTTATTGATACAAGTTTAAGGTCAGTTTTGTTATACTGTGTATATGTATTTCTGATCTTGATTAAGGTATTGTGTTTGTGCAGCTCATTTAGAAATGCAATGTATAATTAAAAATATAGGTTAATAGATAATCATCTATAATAGTCAAGCTTGTAGTAATGTTAGTTAGATTTTCTAGATGTACAGAGTTATATTTCAGGTGGATAGGCATTCTTTAAACCTTTCAAAGACTACAGAATATTTAAAATGCTTAAAAATTTAGGATTTTTCATGGCAGTGAAATACATCTGTTCCTGGTGGCACAAGCTACTTCAAGAAGATGATGAGTGTTGAAGAGGTTCCTTATTGAGTTTGTTAGACATTTGGGCAAGAAACTGCTCTTGCCTGGGCTGCTTAATGAACTGGACATACAGGACCCATGGAGAAATGACTGCTAAACTTGCCTAAAGGTGAGACAATCCTTCGGGGTTCCTGCTTCATAAAAGAGTCTGCCAGACATTCTGCAGGACACAGAAAAAAAGTGACTGACAAACTGCCAATATAGGCAGAACTGTCTTTGAAATTTCCTGCTTCATGGAAAAGTCTGCCCGATACTATGGGCCTGTAGGCTAAATATGGATGCCCCAATGGTACAGAAGAACTTTGGGTGAGTGTCCAGGTAGCAAGACATCTCTGTTAATTCTAGAGTTTTGGAAGTTGCTTACAATGCACTTTCTTTCCTTCTGGAGTCTTTGATGGAATTGAAGTATTGATAGTTACAGTTTTCCTTAATTATGATAAAAGAGAAAGTAGATATAAATATTGTAACTGTAATTCTTGTTTAATACCTGTTTTGTTATATGTAATTTTACTATGTTAAAGTTAAAACCTTCCTTTTTATTTAAACAGAAAAGGGGAGGTGATGTGGGATTCCCCTCTGTGTGCTATGAATATCATTGGTTAATAAAAGAACTGCTTTGGGCCTATTACAGAGCTACAGTGGAACAGAGCTAGGTGGGGAAAACTGAATACTGGACAAGAGAAGGCAGAGTCAGAGAGAAGCCATGTAGCCCTGCCGGATCCAGACGGAACTTTAGCCAGTAAGCCACAGCCACATGGCAATATACGGATTATTAGAAATGTGTTAAATTAATATCTAAGAGTTAGCCAATAAGAAGCTAGAGCTAATGGGCCAAACAGTGATTTAATTAATACATATTCTATGAGATTATTTTGGGGCTAAACAGCCAGGAACCAACAAGCAGCCCCCTGCAGCAGTAGGGAGTGTCTATAGTCCCGTCAAGTTGCAGACGGAGGCAGAAGGATCCGTTGAGTCTAGGGATTCCAGACCAACTTAATAAAACTCCATCTCAAAAGATAAACAAGAGAGACCTTCCCTCAAAAATAGGTAAAATAAGATGGACAGCCTCAGAAGAATACCACCAAAGGTTGTCTTCTGTGCTTCATGTGTATCTGCACACACTCACATTACCAAAAAAAATGTACACACACACAAGTGCACACACACACACAATAAATAAGCCATGCAAGGTGCCACACTCCTGTAATCCCAGAACTTGAGAGGTGGAATCGGAAAGATCAGGAGTTCAAGGAACATCCTCAGACGCAATGAGTTCCAGGCCAGCCTGGGTACATGAAATGCTATTTCAAAACAGCAAAAAACAAAATCCAGGAACCCAAACTAAAGCAACTCCCACCCTAAAAATGCAAAGCATAGACCACAGCACAGAGAGTGTGGCGTATGCACACTTGCATAATTACATGTTGCTTGTGCTGAAGGTTCTATCCAAACTCAGTGATCAAACAAACAGTCACTGTTTCCATTCTCTTCCCTGAGCAGTAGCACAAACACACACTGGAATCAAGCACATCGGGGCTCCTCTTAGAACAGCGGGCCACCATGCTTTCCTTTTTTCTCTCCTGTTCCCTTTTTTGCCATCCTTTGGGGGGAATCGGCTGCTAAGTGTTTGGCTTAAGGGTTCAAAAACAACACTGGTGGCTTTGAACACTGGGTTCAAAGAGTGGTCCGCCTGTGCGCCGAACAAAGGAACAAGCCACAGAGGCGAGATGGAACAGAAATTCCTTCCAGCAATTTCCTCGGGAAACGTCGGCGCTGAGACTTCATCTGTCCACCTCCAGCCCTGCCTTTGAACACTTTACATCTGTACATGTGTTTTACATGCTTTCAAATTGCTCCCATATTCAACATCTCTTGGTATTTGAGTGCTTCCATGTCCTTCTCCACATAGCCGAGTGTGAGATGCTTACCCCTGGCCTGTGTGAGCAGAAAGAACAGGACAATGTGGACCATTAAGAGCCAGGATAACCAGGTTGCCATTCATTTATTCATCAGACACACCTGAAGAACACCGAGCTGTGAGGATGGTTCAGTGGGTAAAACACGGCACAAGTATGAGGACGTGAGTTCGACTCCCCAGACCCCAGGTAAAGGCAGCCTTGGTAGCAGCATCTGATGGCAGCTCTACTACAGGGAGATGGGATGCGGGGACTGGAGACGTCACAGAAGCTTGTGAGCCAAACTTGACATAAGCCTAAAATAAGCAGCATTGAGCAAGGGGGCCCTGTCCCAGACAAGGTGCAAGACAAGAGCCAATGCCAACAGTGCCGTCTGTGTGCTGAGATCCATGCGTGCCCGAGGCTATATACATGGACACATACACACAGAGAGAATAATTTTAAAAACAAAACACACCTAGGTAGAAGATAGCAAAACGAAATCCAATATTGCTTCAAACTATGGCTTGATATCTCCAGGGGAGGCTACCAGGCTTCTGTGCACAGGAGCAGCAGCCTAGTAGGGCGCTGGCTGGAGGATCCTACTTACCAGTGTCTAGGGTGGCATGTGGGAGCCCCACGGTGCCCCAGTACATAACCACTTGTCACCCTCCTGGCTCATCATGCTCAGGAACTTTACCCAAACCCAGGACAGCTGCCGCTTTGAGTTGGCTTCCCAGGGCTTCTGACCACGTGGATGGCAGAATGTGATGTGTTTATCTCGGTTATCCTATTATCAACAAGAACTCGGGAGTCAGATATTGAGGTTAAAACCTAAAGAGATCAAGAAACCGGTAGAGAAAAGTCCCGCTCTTAACACTTCCCAAATCGAAAAAGTTGTGAAAATCCAAGGCCCTCCCTTCTCTTTCCTGTGCTTCTCTATCTGTATTCCTGGCTTCTCTATTGCTAATTCCGGGCAGCTAGCCGCGGATTCCACCCCCTGATTTAAGATTGGCTTTATTAACAGTCTCAGAGTGTCAGTGGCGATCAAATATCCCACAACAAGAAGGTCTTCCCAGGAGCACAGAAGGAAGCATGCTGTTCCCAGAGGCTGCCCACCATGCTCCCCACACCAGTTTCAGTCAGTGTGAGACTCCTGAGTCCAGTTGTTTCCATGGGCTCTGGGCAGTGAGCCTTCTCTCAAACATATGAGCCTCCTTCCACTCCCCTGCACCTCAGGCAGTCATTACCAGACATAATTAAGAACTGCCAGCTGTGAATAGCAATCCAGTTCTCTCAGGGCCCACCAGTCCCAAGGTCCCACACAGCCCATGCCTGTGTGCCCTGGACCTGTGTTTTCATGAGGGAATCTCTCAGTCGTAGATATACAGGGCTCTGTGGGAGCAGGGAAGAGAAAAGCCCTTCCTCACTCAACTGAGGCACCAATAAATGACACAGAATAAAATTCCGGCCCCTCCATCTCTGCAGGTCCTACCTCTTTCCAGCTTCATCAGATCAATGTTCTGCCCCTGGATTTTCACTCGGAAGATGGACTGAACTAAAGCTGGAGGGTATTTGGAGGAACAGTGAGGCCATCTACAGTAACCAGTCTTCCGAGATGGCCCCTGTGTGTCCCCCAGCAAACTCACAACATAACAAACAGAATATGATTGTCTCCCCAACCCTTCCCTACAAACAGATTTTCCACTAGTTGAGTCTTAGCATGACGGAAGACCCAGGTAAGAGCTTGACTTCAACACTCTGAACCTTCAGGGCACCGCCTCCAGCTTATCCTGAATCCCTGACGCACAGAATCTACTGTCTGTGGCTTTAAAAGCCACTAAGCCTGCAGTGATGTGTGACAGAGAAGTAGATATCAAAGCAGCCTACAAACCTGAGGTTCAAGTGCAGAGCATTTCAATGACAAGTGTGGTCCCATTCTGTAGATGAGAAAGACGAGGTCCATTATCAGTTCAGTAGTTAAAACACCAAGGCTGAGTGGGACTCTAGAGAGTCTTAGCAGTAGAGGGTCAGTTGTGGTTTGTGTCCCTTGTTTTCATATTCATTCACTTATTCATTTGGGAATGGGGGCAAATATGCCATAGTACATTGTGTGAAGGTCAGAGAACAGCTTCCGGGATTTGGTTTTCTCCTCTACCATGGGTCCCGGGTATTGAACCCAGGTTTTCAGGCTTGGCGGCAAGCCCCTTTAGACTGTGAGCCATCTCACTGGCCTCTGATTTTGTCTTCCAATCTACTGTGGGCCCACATTTCCATAAAACATAATTTAAAAAAATTAGCTGCTCCAGGATTGACCATGCCCTTGGGTCTGTCACCCGACCATAGAAGCCTGCTCTCGGGGTCAGGAGTAACCACTGACAGGAAAAACTCTTGGGGTTCACTCCTTTGGGTTTCCCAAGCTTTCCACATTGATGTTTTCATTTTGTACATTGTCTGTGGTGCGCCTCTGCTGCTACTTACTGGATATTATCATTAAAAATTCATATCCTGTCTCACCTCACAGTCGTTAAGTTGGACACTGACCAGAGAACAGAAGCCATCAAGTATTGGGATGTGGAGAGGTAGGACTCTGCTCTGTTGGTCAAGGTAACATGGTGCAGACCACTGGGAAGCTGAGGAGAAGATCTTCAGGAATCTAAAATCAGACTAACGCAGCATAAATAAAAACCTGCAGAAGGGGCGCAGAAAGAGTGTCAGAGGCCAGGGTGGACACGACAGGACTTCTGTCCTCATGAACCTGCAACCTACATGAGGCAGAGAGGGTCAGAACCTCCGGCTGAAGCTGGAGGGGAAGGTGTTCAGGAGCCCACACCCTGGGGACACTGTTACAGTGGCTGCCTTCTGGAGGAGGGAGAGGCAATTTTCTCTAAGAGACTGACCCCTTGGTGGGCCAAGCATGCTACAGAAAGCACACACACACACACACACACACACATGCACACAAGTGCACAAACAGACACAAATAAGTATTTTAAAGACTGAATGGAAAAGAATACACACACACATATGTATTTTTAAAAGAAAATGTGGCACATATAAACAATGAAATATCATCCAGCCTTATATAATAAAAGGAAATTCTGTCACAAACTGAAACCAGACAAGAGACTTTTTTAAAGTTTTGTTTATACTTGTTTATTTGTTTGTTTGTGCACAAAGGTCACAGATCACGTATGGAGGTCAGAGGACAACTCATGAATATAGTGATGTTTTGTCTGTGATCTAACAAATAAAGCTTGCCTGAAGAGAAGAGTGCAGAACTAAGTCACTAGATAACCACAGAGGCCAGGCAGTGGTGGCACACACCTTTAATTCCAGCTCTCGGGAGACAGAGGCAGATAGATCTCTGTGAGTTCCAAGGCCACTCTGGGCAACGTAAGATTGAATCTGTCTGAAAGAGGATCAGAGCTCACACAAAGGTGATCTTAGCACTTGGGATCCCACACCTTTAATCCCAGCACTGGGGAGGTGGAGACAGAAATGATATGTCTGGGCCGAGAGAGGAATATAAGGCAGGAGGAGACAGGAACTCAGGGCAGTCTGAGGTTTGGTAGAGACAGCATTCAGTCTGAGGATTGCACTTCCCATCTAAGGTAGAGGTGAGGACTAGTGACTGGCCACTCCGCTTCTCTGACCCTTCAGCTTTCACCCCCGATAGCTGACTCTGAGTTTTTATTATTAAGACCAATTAGAATTCGTGCTACACATGGGAGTTCATTCTCTCCTTCCCTCTTGTGAGTTCTGGGACTTCAGATTAGGCTGCAAGTGCCTTTACCCACTGAGTAAAGGAATCTAGATTCATGTACATGTATGTATACGTATGATATGTGCATGCAGGGGACAACTGGGGCAAGAAGGGAGAGGAGAGAGAGAATAATCCGAGGCAAATATGAGTTGGGAGTATGATGCACGTGTGTAAAGAAACCACAGTGAAACATTACTTTGTATGCTCACGAAAAAATATGAAACTGAGGGCTGATGAGATGGCTCATAAAGTGCTTGCTCCACAAGCATGAAGACCTGAGTTCAGATCTGTGGAACCAACCAATTAAAAGCCAAGTGTGTGTCTGTAATCCCAGTATAGGGAAGGAGGGGACAGGCAGCTCACCCTTCCCTAGAAGTAAAGTGGGAAGTATAAGGAAGACATCCAACCATGACGTCTGGCCTCCGTGTTTCTGTGCACTTATACACACAAATGCACATAGACACAGACACACCCTCTCACATCATCATCATCATCGTAACTAAAACCAACCAAAAACAGCAACAGTGCTCTCTCAGAATGGTGGTGTTTTCAGAGAGAGTTGTGCTAAATCTCTGCTTCGTTCACTGATAGCTGAGAAATGATCATAGTGTCCAGAAGCCAGGTGTGAGTCTCCTCTTCCCAACTTACTACCTGTGTGAAGTTGGGTAAGTCACACAACCGCTCTGGTTCTCAATAACATCTGTGAAGAGAATCAGGGCGAGCAGGTTGTGGACTTGTGAGAATTAAAGAAGACCATATAGATAGCACGCAGACTCTAACACCTGATGTAGAACACACATCTGATAAGATTCACTCACATTTCAATGAGGACTACTGAGAACTCAAGAACAATGGCAATGGGTTTTTGATTCTACTGCACGTACTGGCTTTGTGGGAGCCTAGGCAGTTTGGAGGCTCACCTTACTAGACCTGGATGGAGGTGGGTGGTCCTTGGACTTCCCACAGGGCAGGGAACCCTGATTGCTCTTCAGGCTGACGAGGGAGGGGGACTTGATTGGGGGAGGGGGAGGGAAATGGGAGGCGATGGCGGGGAGGGGGCAGAAATCTTTAATAAATAAATAAAATAAAAAGAAAACAGAAACAACAACAACAAAAAAGATTGAGTCACATTTGCTATCATCCCGGCTCCCTTCTGGTGTGTGAAGTCTTGACTCCTCTGATCACAGCGACCTCTCCTATAAGAAGGAACAATGCCCCCAGTCCACAGGAAGTTAAAAATTCTGATGAAAACACATCAACAGCCTGTATGGAAGTTTCGTAAAGAAAGCCACTATTGTGCGTGCCTTAAAAACACTTTTAAAAAGAAGAAAATTTTACTGAGTTTCCTCACCTTCCTCCCTTCCCTTCCCTGCTCAGCCCCCACTCCTCCATCCCCTGACTCAGTTCACTTTTTGTCTAGGCAGGATCCTCCTGGTCTGTTCTCAGCTGTTAGAGACAGCTTTCTTATCCAGGTCAGCGATCAAAGAGAGGGATACCATCCTGTCCTGTCCTGCTGTTCCCAAGGTTCAGAGCCATGTCTGCTAAACAAAGGCTCTCCACAAAAACATCCTGGACAATGAAGAGTGAGTGGGTGAGTGGGGTGGGTGAGTGAGTGGGTGGGTGGGTGCATGGGTGAGTGAGTGGGTGCGTGGGTGGGTAAATTAGTTATCCTGAGAAGAACTTCACTCTAAACTCAATTCAATAGACAGTAACTCTTCCTTCCTGCCTTCCTCATCCTTCCTTCTCTCACTGAGTGACGACTGAGACAGGAGCGCCCACTGCCCCTTGCAGCCCAGCATTGTTTGAAATCAAACAAGACCCAGCTGCAGGCACTGAGGCTCCTCTTCACTCTACTCCTAGCCAGGCCTTCCTTCAAAACTCTGAGGAAGCGGTTGGCCCTTGGCAGGCTGTGTAAGCAGCGCTTGGAGGCATTTAGACACTTGCTCTTTTGCCCATGACTCCAGTCAGCAGTGTCTAGCCAGCCTCCTGTGGGGCCGCTGAGGGTTGCAGCTCTGCCACCTTGGGGTCTCAGAAGCACAAAGTCAGTGGTTTTGATTCATAGTCCCATTTATAGCCCCTGAAACACAGCATCCATTACTGGGCAGCTGCTGTCAGTTCTCCTTCATAGAACAACCTAAGAGTCTGGGAGTCTCAGGAAAGGTTTCCAAGCTGGGCAGAGAGACTCAGAGTGGCTCACACCTGTATGGCCTCCACAGACCTTGGATAAGCACTCTTAAGGGCTGCGCCATGTCTGCAGCCCCTATTGTAACTGTTTTTAAATGTCCGGTGCAGTTGTTCAAGTGCACACAAATACACGCACACGCACGCATGCACACACGCGCGCGCGTGCGCACACACACACACACACACACACAGGGAATGGCTGCTGGACCAGGAGCAAGCCCACTGTCCTGTTCAGGTGCAGAGAGTAGATACTGGAGTGTTGGTTCCAATGCCTCGGTGTTGACTGTACAGAGTCAGCCAGAGACAACAGGCCGGTGAAGAAGCATGCTCTTATTACTATCAAACCTCACTTACCAAAGCAGGCTGGACGTCACCCACAGGTCATGATTTACACACAATTGCTCTAGTCCAAGGCTTGGAGTCATGTAAACCGGCCGTAGCAAGCTTGACATGAGTCCCTGCCCGGAAGCTCTCATGTGCACTCTGCATTGTGCTGAGACTAAAATGGTCTGTTTTATTCAGTGCTCAGTCTGAAGACAGGCGCTCATCCAGAAGCAAATGTTTTGTTTCTCTATGTTATTTTTCATGTGTGTGGGGTGGCAGGGGAGGGGAGGGGGGTAAACAACCCCATAGAACATTTAAAAACAGTTACAATATGACTGCAGAGGTGGCTCAGTCGTTAAGAATGCTCACTGCTCTTATGAAGGACCTAGGTTTGGTTCCCAGAACCTGTGTGGTGGCTCACAATCACATGTAACTCCAGTTCCATGGAATCTAACACCTTCTTCTAGTCTCCACAGACACCTGAATATACATGGTACCCATACATGCACTGAGGTACATACACTTAAAAAAAAACTTTTTTAAAAAACATAATTAAAACCGGGCGGTGGTGGCACATACCTTTAATCCCAGCACTCGGAAGGCAGAGACAGACGAATCTCTGTGAGTTTGAGGTTAGCGTAGTCTACAAGAGCTAGTTCCAGGACAGGCTCCAAAACTACAGAGAAAGCCTGTCTCAAAAAACCAAAATAAATAAAATTAAAACACACACACACACACAAAAAAAAAAAAAAGTAAAATGGGAGCTGGGGAGAAGGCTTAGTAGTTAAGTGTGTAGTACTAGGACAGGAGTTCAGATCCTCAGAACGCACATAACTGCTGGGTAGACACAGCAGCCCACTTGCAATTTGAGTCCTGGGAAGGCAGAAGTAGCGGATCTGCAGAGCAACCTGGCTAGCTGCTCTAGGTGTATCGTGAGCTCTTGGTTCAGCTGAGAGGCTCTGCCTCAAGAATAAGATAATGATCAAGGAAGAACACAAAGTCAATCTCAGTCCTCTGTGTGCATCTGTACACATTCATACATGCACACACACATATGTACACACTACACACACATAACTATGAAAGGAAAACAGACAGTGATCGGCGTGAATAGCTTACCACAAGAAAACGGATTTTAAAGCGAAGGAAGTTTCAACACATGTTTTAACATGGACGAACCCAGAAGGCACTACACTAAGTAGAATGAGGCAGACACCACAGGAAAACCTGTATGTTCGTAGCAACAGGATGTGACTATGACTACGATTCAGAAACAGCAGGTAGGGAAGTGGGTGATAGTAAAGGTCAGTATTACTCAGGAAGCTGAGCTGGAGGGTCATGAGTTCAAGGTCAGCCTGGGGCATACGGTAAGACCTTATCTCAAAAGCAACATAATGTTTAATGGGTAGGTGTTGTAATATGAGCGGCAGGGCTGCGTCCCCAACACCCCAGCCACTTGGCTAGCTTATGCCCGAAATAACAACACACAAACTGTATTCATTTAACTGCTTGACCCATTTCTATCTAGCCTCTTCTAGGCTAACTCTCGCACCTGGACTAGCCCATTTCTAGTAATGTGTGTAAGCACCCCAAGGTGCGCTTACCGGGAAGATTCTAGCCTAAGTCCATCGTGGGTTGGAGCTGCCTGGGAGAGCAGAGCATGGCATCTCTGCTCCAGAGAGCAGAGCTGTCCGGTCCCTCTGGAAGCAGAGCAGAGTCTGACCTCACTTCCTCTTCCGCCCAGAATTCTATGCTGTTTACTCCTCCCACCAATGCTTTAACCTATGAGGCCAAGCAGTGTGTTTATTACTTAACCAATGAAATCAACAGATTGATATATGACACTCCCACATCAGGTAGGTCTTTGTCTGAGATGATGAAAAGACTTGGAGATGGATAGTGGTGCTGGGTATAAATGATGGGACTGTATCTAATGTTCCTGAACTATACTTACAATGTTTCAGTAGTAAATTTTCTATATATATTTTATCCAATTTTTTTAAAAAATCATGATATAGTTTTAACTCTTATTGACTCATGATTATATGTGTGTTTACGAGAGACACAGAGACAGACTGGAAGAGAGGGTGTAGTTGGAGGCTGCTCGTTCATTCCTGGTCACCTAGACCCAAAATAATCACACAGAAATTGTATTATTACAACAGTGCTTGATCTATTAGCTCACACTTCTTATTGGCTAGTTCTTATATCTTAAAATAACCCATTTCTATTAATCTGTGTATCGCCAGGTGTTTGTGACCTACTGGTAAGGTCCAGCATCCAGTGTCTATCTCCTACGGCAGCTACATGGCTTCTCTTTGACTCTGCTTACTCTCTCCTCCTCTATCTGCTTGGAATTCCCACCTTGCCCTGCTCTGTGCTACAATAGGCCCAAATCAGATTTTTTATTAATCAATGATATTCACTGCATACAGAGGGGATTCCCAAATCAAAAGGAGATACAGATAAAGCCCAGGGTTGAACGCATGCTAAACACCTGCTCTACCACTGAGCTGAACCTCAACTGCTATATTTTATTTAAACTTGTTATAGAGAAAAGGATATAGAGTGTGTTCACCCTGAGGTCTGACGTAACAGCATGTCACCCATTTTCCCGCTTGCTCAGGAGTACTCTGAGCCTCCTGTGATGATGTTAGCATCTCTGTCAGGCCATGAGCATTTTCTTAACTTGAGCTTCACTGTAATCACACAAGCGAGAAACCATACTAATCCCTCCTTTTAAAGATTTATTTTAAGCAAGCATGTCTGTGCAGCATGTGAGAGCAATGCCCATGGAGTCCAGAAGAAGGTGTTGGATCCCCTGGGGCTGAAGAGATGGTTATGAGCTGCCCAGTGTGGGTGCTGAGAACCAAGGTCAGGTCCTCTGCAAGAGTATTAAGCACTCATAACCACTGAACCGTCTCTCCAACCCACAATAAAACAGAGGAGAGCAATGGAAACCTGGTGAGATTTAGTGACTTGATCCTGAGTCTGGCTCTGGAGAAACTTCCTACCCAATCTACTGGGTCACTTGTCACCAAGTCGTGGCCTCACTCTCTGAGATTCTATTAGAACCCTTTGTCCTAGTTGACGGTCATAAAATAACATGACCAAAAGCAACTTGGGGAGCAAGAGGTTTTTCATGTTACAGCTCACAGTCTGTCTTGAGGGGAAGTTGTGGAAGAAACTTGAGGAAGGTACCTAATAGAAGAAACAAGCAAAAGCCATGCTTGATGTATATCCCAGAACCATATGTCCAGGGTTTAGGGGTGGCACTTCATACAGCAGGCTGGGCCCTCCTATATGAATCACTAATTAAGAAAATGCCCCCACCAACTTGTCTATAGGCCAGTCTTAAGGAGGGATTTTCTCAGTTGAGGTTCCCTCTTCCTGGTAAATTCTAACGTGTCAAATTGACAAAAAACAAAAACTAAAAACTAAACAGCACACCCTTGGACCTTTGTTCAGCATCAAATACCCCCAAATTACCAGGAGTTTATATGCTGGCTAAGGAAAAAGGGCTTTTTAACAAAACTATATTAAGCCCATCTTGGATTTAAAAGGGCTGGGATTGTCTTCCAGATTGGAAGGCTGCATTGTTTACCACGACTGTTCTTGGAGCAAGACAAAGATGTCTGCTCTTTCCACACCTGTTCAACACAATTTGAGAAATCGTAGCCTGAGCAGTAAGATGAGTGAAGGAGACAAGAAGGACACAAATGGAAAAGGAAGAAGTGAAAGTGTCTTTGTTTGCAGCTGATGTGATTGTATCCTTAAAAGACCCTAAAGATTCCACCAGAAAACTCCTACAGCCACAGAAAGAAATCTACCCCTGATGCAGCTGTATCACTCTTGGGCGTATATCCAAAGGACTTTGCATCCTATTAAAGAGATACTTGCAGACCCATGTTCAGTAGTAGACAGAAAGTGAAAACACCCTAAATGTCCATCAATTGATGGATGGATAATAAAAATACGGTATGCTTACACAATGGAATATTTATTCAGCTGTTAAGAAAAATGGCACTCACAGGAAATTGATGTGTCTGGAAACAACCATCTACAGTGGAGTAACCCAGACCCAGGAAGACATAATGAATGCTATCTCTTATATATGGATGTTAACTTTGGATCTTTGTATGTATATTTATTGGAGTGCCTGAAGAAGTAAGAAGCTGGCTTTGGGGAGTGGGATTTTTATGGGAGTGGAGATGGAGTGTAGGTGGAGGAAAGTGGAAAATACTGGGGTGGGAAGGATTGAGTGGAGTAAGAAATGGGACAGCAGGTAAGGAGGGAGAGTGGGAAGGGATAACTAACACCAAAGGCGTCTGAGAAACTCACATAGAAACCAACTGCTATATAAGCTTCCTGAAATACATAAATATCATAAAGAGTTTAAATGGAGTGACCCTATAATGGGCAGAGTGGAGGGACAGGGACACTGTTAGACCCTGTAGGGCATCAAATAAAAAGTCCAGTGTCAAGAATAAGGTAGCTTTTTAAAGTTGTTGGTAAGTAGGGTCCCATAGACCCCGCCCCAAATATTACAAGTTATTGCCATTGTTCTTTATGACCCTCCAGAACTTGACAGTAAGACCCTATAACAGAAGGCAGCACAAAATTGAGTCATGGGATGTGAGATATCAATTTGGTGGTCATCTGGAGCTTCATCCCTGCTAGCCACTTTCTACTGTGCTAGAGGGTGCTATGAGAACTAGTGGAAGAGAAAGCCATCATCAATATAATCTTATCTGGCTGCGAACCCTGAGAGCCACAATAATGACTGACCTGACAAGACATGGCCACTGGTGCAATAGTGGCATGAATGTTATGGGAATAACCAACCACCTTATGACTGAATTTAGGTACACAAGACAGAACCCACAACTGGGGCTGTTACCTACACCAAGAACCTGTGGCTAGAGAGGCTATAGGCCCTAGGTAAGAACATATTACTATCACTTTGTTTAAATGGGCATAGTATTAAGCCAATTTCTAATTACTTATTACTTACCCATATATTAGTACCTCTAAACCCTCATTGGAGAGGCCTCATTCAGTATATGGCAATTAATAAACAAAGATGTACAACTGATTAACTTGCCCAGAACAAGAGACTCTGAAGTACTCAATCCTAAATGAATACCTATATGATTCCCTCTTCCAAAGGCTCAGGGATCATCAAAGAAGAGGGATCACAAAGACTTCAAGAGTCAAAGACAGTGGACAGTTACAGCAAAGTGGTGTTTTCCAGACACAACAGGGCAGTTGTGCGTGTAAACTCAGGGAGTTGTAGCAGAATGCACAAGACCTGTGCCAGCTCAAGTCAGAAAAAAATGCCAGCAGAGAGAGGGAAGACTGGCAGGAAGCCCCACCCCTAGCTATGGCGCTTTGGGCAGTGTGTGGCTGCTCAGAAAGAGAGGATTGGTTTTCTTCAAGGGTATGACCCCTGGGAGGCTACCTAAGCGCCAGTAAGTGACCCCATACCCAGACACATACCAGTAGCACTAAGTGGATTTAATGGGCTTTTAAAAATAGAGCACATGTCCTCAAGACCCAGTAATACCACTTTTGGGTATATGTCCAAAGGATGTTCAACTGTGCCACAAGGACATGTGCTCAACCATGTTCATGGCAGCATTTTTTGTCATAGCCAGAACCTGGAAACAACCTAAATGCCCTTTGACAGAAGAATGGATAAGGAAAATGTGGTGCAGTTACACAGTGGAGTACTACACAGCAGGAAAAAATTACATCTTTAATTTTGCAGGCAAATGGATGGAGCTAGAAAACATGATTTTGAGTGAGGTAACCCAGACCCAGAAAGACAATTATCACATGTACTTACTCGTAAGTGGTTTTTAAAGATAAAGCAAAGAAAACTAACCCACATATCACAATCCCAGAGAACCTAGACAACAATGAGGACCCTAAGAGAGACACACATGGATTTAATCTACATGGGTAGTAGAAAAAGACAAGATCTACTGAGTAAACTGGGAGCATGGGGACCTTAGGAGAGGGTTGAAGGGGAGGGGGAGGCAGGAAAGGAAGCATAGAAAAATGTAGAGATCAATAAAAATCAATAAAAAAATAGAACAACACATGAAGTAGTATTGGGAGGGGGTTCAGGAGGAATCGAAGTGGAGGGAATGGGGGTAAATTTAAGCAAAATGCATCATATACATGTATGGAATTCTCAAACAATAAAAAGAAGCACTATAAGAATGAAGTTATGGGCTGGAGAGAAGGCTCAGTGATTAAGACCACTGACTGTCCTTCCAGAGGTCCCAAGTTCAACTCCCAGCAACCACATGGGGGCTCACAACCATCTACAATGGGATCTGATACCTTCTTCTGGGATGCAGGCATAGCTGCATATATACATACAGACAGAATATTCATACCTCAAAAAATACATAAGCAAATAAAACTTTTAAAGGGTTGGGACTAGAAAGATGCCTCAGAGGTTAAGAGCACTGGCTGCTCTTCCAGAGGTCCTGAGTTCAATTCCTGGCAACCACATGGTGATTCATAACCATCTATAATGTGATCTGGTACCCACTTTTGGCATGCAGGAATACATGCAGATGGAACATTCTATAAATAATAAATAATTTTTTAAATGAAGTTAAAGAATTATGAAGAAAATAGGAACACTCTAAGCTACGGGTCAGAAAATTATTTGTGTGCATATGTGTGCACATATGTGTGTCCATGTGCCAAAGGCAAAAGTTGATGTAGGTCATCTTCAATTGGTTCCCACTTTATCTTTAATAAATTTTATTGACCTCCTTTGACAATTTCATGGTTATATGCAAGGTAGTCTAGCTCTTCTCTCCGTCCACCCACTCCTCTTCCATCCTTGACAGCCCTCCCCCTTCCCACCCAATCCTCTTCCATCGTTTTTATGTGGGTGTGAAGATCTGACCTTCAGGTCCTCATGCTTGGACAGCAAGCCCTTTACTGACTGAGCCGTCTAGCCCCCACGGTCTTAACTCTTGAACACCATCGCCTCAGCAGCAGCATGGCTCCAGTATCTGTCAGCACTTATTTGAGAGAGATGTTGAATGAGACATGCAGAGAGCCAGGTTATAAAATAAAAGGCGGATGCATAAAACAAACAAGCAACAACAAATCCCACATAAACCCCCCCGAATACAAAAACCTGTTGCGAATTGACGAGGGTGCGAACGGAGCCTCTTTCCCGGTTTAAAGCCAGCAGATAAACCCCGGGCTTGCTTTCATGTTGCCATTGTCTCAATGCTGTCCATCTTCCAGGCGCGCAGGAGAGGTGGCTTTTAGCAAATTGGTCCTCCGAAGCATTTTATGTCAATAATAGCGAGCGCGACCTAGTTCTTTTATCTTGTTTATCCTCCACAGTTTCCTCCGATAAGTGGTTTTGCTGCAGTCTGCCAACCTCCTCCGCTCTTATTTGTTTATAGAGAGAATATTAATTGGTGATGCTGGGCAGACTATGGGATGCTAATGAAATACTGATAATGGTATTCTTCAGACTGTCTTTGCCCCCCAAGGCAGCCTCTATTTAAATAGTCCAATCGAACATAATTATTAACACAAGTAATAATAATAATTATCATAGCTTCCCGCTTCGATGGTTATTCGTGGAAACTGCAAGTTCTGCTTTGTCTATTGGCCTCGGTGTAAGAGTGGAAAGTAAATTCTCGTTTTAATCTTTGTTTCTGTATCAGTTTTGCTTTGTTCAGCTTCTTCTGAGCCCAGCAACTAAACCCTCATGATGGCCCCTTTATGTGCGTTTTCCTTTTTGCTTTCATGTCTGGTTCTGGTTCTTGAGGCAGAGTCTTGAGTAGTTCAGGTTCCCCTTGGACTCTTCCAGTAGCCTAGATAACCAGGAACTCCTGGGCCTCCTGCCTGCAGACCTGGCATCACAGGCCACCTCCTGGAATTGCTCTTCCATTTGAAAACACAGTTTGTAGCAGTGGAAAGCATCTAAGGGACAAACTTTTTTCTGTGGGTGGTTATCTTAAAGCAACCTGGGCCCAGAGGCACAGCTACCTGGAAGGCTGACGCAGGAGGGTTGCCAGTTAAAAGGTAAGCCCGGGGAACTTAGTGAGACACTGTCTAAAACAGACAGTAAAGGAAAGGCTGTGTGTGTGGCTCGGAGGATGAGTGCTTACCCCAGCACTGGTGAGGCAGAGACAGGGCCTGGAGCTCACAGTCTTGTCTCCTTGTCTGCAAAAGTAAGGTGAAGAGCAATTGGCCTTCACACGCATGTGCACACATGTGCATGTGTCACACGTGCACACATGCACAGTTAAGACCATAGAGCTGTAAATAAAATAGCACAGGTTCAAACCCCAATTCTGCCATTAACTGGTGATGGCCTGGGACAAGATGGTTACCTAGCACCTCAGTTTCCCTGCATGATATGATTAGGATGCTAAAGGGTGATTGGTCCAGGATGATGGATGCTAAAGGGCATGATGTGATTAGGATGCTAAAGGGTGATTGGTCCAGGATGATGGAGAGCACTGCTGCATACATTGGAAGATGTTACCATGGAAACATCACCACATCAAGCCCCCTCCCCTCCCCTGCTCAGAAGATACCAAAAATGCCCCACCTGGGCCAGTCCTTCCCTTTACCCTTGGCCTTGGCTTTCAATAAACACTGTGTCATTTGAGTCTGAGTGAGTCTGTGACCCTGATAGCTCTTCTACTGCCCTCTTACTCTCCATAGGTGGGTACAGTAAGTGGGTTGTCTTGTTCAGTTATAAAGCAGGCTGCAGTTTATAGGGAGAGGTTAAAGGAATAGATTCGAACTCCAGAACACCAGACAGGAGAGCAGAGGTCAGAAGGGGAAATTTCAGCCATCGGCTCCATGTGGTCCAGAAGGGAATTTCAAAACTAAAGGTTGTAGAGGTCGCTCTTTGTTATGGGATATTCCTTTACACTGTGTGAAGATATGCCACTTGTGATTGGTTTAATAAAAAGCTGACCAGCCAATAGCTAGGCAGGATTTCCAGGCCCAGAGGACACTGGGAAGAAGAAGGACAGAGACACCAGACAGACATGGAAAAAGTTGGACACACAAAATGGGATAGAGGTAAAGCCATGTGGTGGAACATAGATTAATAAAAATATGTGTCAGTTTAAGTTATAAGAGCTAGTTAGGAACAAGCCTAAGCTATCAGTCAAACTTTCATAATTAATAAGAGGTTTGATTATTTGGGAGCTTGCAGGCAGGACAAAAATATCCACCTGCATCTCTTGGCCTCAGAAAATAATGCCCACTGTAACTGATAATCACTCTGGCGCTCCCACCTGTCAAACGCTCACTGTGGTACCAGACACTTGGACTAACACCTTCGGTTTGTATCTTTCACTGTGATAGCAGACACATGGACTAACACCTTCAATACATATCTCTTACCGTGATACCAGACATATGGACTAACAACTCAATACGTATCCCTTACTGTACCAGACACACGGACTAACACCTTCAGTCCACATCTCTTCTCATCCCCGCGGCAGTAGTATCAGACCTAAACTTACGTATATCTCCCATTGTATTTTGAGGAAACCGAAATCCCAGAGATAAGTGATTCTCCCAAAAACCCACCTGAAAATCCAAACTCTAGATACCTGGATCTAGAAACCCAAGTTCTTCAGCCAAGTCTGACACCTCCTGAGTAAATGCTGACAGTGAGACAAGCCTTGGGTTACCCTATGACCTGGCCAGGGCTGCTTAAACAGGACACCATAAACCAAATGGTTTAAAAAACAAGAATATGCTGGCAGTGGTGGCACGTGCCTTTAATCCCAGTACTCGGGAGGCAGAGGCAAGTGGATCTCTGTGAGTTTGAGGCCAGCCTGGTCTACAGAGTGAATTCCAAGACAGGCTCCAAAGGCTACAGAGAAACCCTGTCTCGAAAACCCTAAAACAAAACAAAACAAAAACCCACAAAAAAAAAAAAAAAAAACAGGAATGTGTTGTATCACAGGATTGAATGCTCTTATTCCAAACCCTATGTGGGTTCTTTCAGAGGAATGTTCAAAACTATCTGTTCCCGCCTTTCTCGTGACTTCTGAACGTCTCTGGCCGTCTTTGGAATTCATTGACAGTAGATTTTGCCTAACATTTGCATTGTATCTCTCTAGTTCATATCCAAATTCCACTCACTAGTGAAGAGACCAGGAACCCTGTGGTGTCCTAAATAAGCCCCCTCCCCCATTGCAGGGTGGCCGAATCTCCCTGTCTTATATCTGCAATAACTCTAGGTTCCAACAGGGTCACATGTATGGGCACTTGGATTGGGATCTCAGTTTATGAGCTCTGGGCAGATACAATTTAACCCACAATGTCCTTTATAGCAACTGGCTATAGTTCCATCATCCAGCCCCAAGCACAGTGTGGGCAGTTCTGCACACACCAAGTTGCATCTTAAAGATGTAACTCTTCATTCCAAGCCCTGAAGAGCCATTTATCCCCCATGAGAAAGGAGAATTGAAAAGGAATACAGTACAAAAGATGTCAAGCTGGAGATAAATGTTTCCTCGGAGGCAACAGCTTCCACAGATTTGAAGGAACACATTTTTGAAAAATGGAGGCACAAGAAACAAAGGTTGAGCTTTGTGGAATCATTGATAACCCCCAAGACAGCAAACAGCTCTCCCCTATGGTTATAAATGGGGGGATTTGGAATGGAACTTCTACTGTGTGGCTTTCAAAGCCCAAGGTGTCCTAGGAATACTGAATCATTGCTAAGGTAAAGCACTCCCTTTGAACCCAAGGGAAACAGAAGTAGGCAGATTTTTTAAAAAAAAAAATGGCAATTCAAGAGGCAGATTTATGAGCAAACTGACATCTGATCGCTACTATTTTTATATTCCTTGAGATGGACCAGTCTCAAGGCCCATGTGGGAATGAGAGTCTAAGATTAAAGGCCAAAACAAAATTTCTGCTTTTCCAAGACTCAGGATATTTTACACAGGCCCCTCCCTGATAAATAACATGATATGAACGCACAGCTCTTTGTCTAGTACCGGACAGCAGTGGACAGCATGTCTTTGCTCATTGTTCTGAGGTTTCAGGCCAGAGACTGGCGTGAGTGGGCACTGTCCCTGGTGCTGAAAACAACCATCTGTGGTGGAGGTGGAGAAGGACTTTATAGATCCCAAGTGGAATAATTCATTCACACCTCTGTAAGCGAATTCCAGGAAGGTAGGAAGATACCAAAGGAATTTCAGGGGTGGGAAGGAAATGCCTGACGCATGAGGATATGGAGTTCAAAGCCAGCCTGAGCTACACAGCATTGAACAAAATGGAAGAGAAGCAAGAGGAGAAAGAGAAAAAGAAGGAAGAGGATGAGAAATAGGAGAAAAGGAGAAAGAGAGGGTAAGGATGAGGGAGAGGAGAAAGAAAAACAGAAGAAATAGGAGAAAGAGAAGGAATAGGAGGAGGAATAAGAGGGTAAAGAGGAAGAAGAGGAGGAAGAGGAGGAGGAAAGGGAGCAGAATGGTGAGAGGAGGAGGAAGGGGAGCAGAATGATTAGAGGAAGAGAAAGAGGAGGAGGAAGGGGAGCAAAATAATGAGAGGAGAGGGAAGGGAAGGAGGAAGAGGAGCAAAATGGATAACAGGTGAGAGGGGTGGATAACAGGTGAGAAGGATGGATAAGAGGTGAGAAGGATGGATAACAGGTGAGAAGTGTTGATAACAGGTGAGAAGGGTGGATAACAGGTGAGAAGGGTGGATAACAGGTGAGAAGGATGGATAACAGGGAGAAGGGTGGATAACAACAGGTGAGAAGGGTGGATAGCAGGTGACAAATAGGGGTCATTTTTCACCTAGAGCTGATGGTGATGTTTTGTAACTAGCTAGAGGGATTGGTTGGAAAACATTATGTCTTAAATATGACTGATATGATTTTTTTTAAATGACTGCTTTTATCATACAAATTTAACCTTTACACACACACACCACAAAAAGAACATCTCAGAAGACTGGACCATCAATGGGAGTAGTGGTGCACACCTGTAATCCCAGCACTTCGGAGGCTGAGGCAGGAGGATCTTGAGTCTGAGGGCAGACCGTGCACAAAACCAGCCCTTGCCTCAAACCTCTCCACCCCAGAAAACTTGGCAGCTGATTAACGTTTGGTAGATTAATGAACAACCAAAAATGAATATTTACTACCCAGGAAAACAGCTCAGACTCTTTCTGGCATAGCCCCATGTTCCTGATATCTTTCCATTTGGGGGATCCCATTGTTCTTTCCCAAACCCATTTAAATCACCATGTTGTGGGGTAAGTGGGCATTCATAGTGGCACTAGCCTGGGAGTCTGGGGCAATTCTTGGTGGCCCTGTCAGAGATTTATTATTTTGTTTATACAAACAGGAGTTTAAACCCATGGTCCCGTAGAATGGGAGTGTTGGGTGCACATCTCCCTGTCTTGGTCTTTTTTAGAGCTCACTGTCTATCCGAGTCGCTTCTAAATGCCAGGAGGGAGTAAAGTCAGCAGGAACCTGCCCCATCTGCATGCAAAGGGACGGGAGCATTAGCTGTCTAAATGCTTCTTCGTCACCGTGTCTTGTGGCTGGGGGCTTTTCCCACTTCTCTCCATGGCCCAGCCTGAGGAGCATATTAGAGAATCGCCCTGGCCAGAGGAGGGTGGGAGGAGAGTGAGTGGCTGCCAGACTGAAATGAAATTAAAAATAAAGCTCCCTTATTAAATTCATAATTATTGTGAAGCTGTGAAATCTTATTTCCAACCTGTGTCTCCTTTCTTTTGTCCAGGGCAGAGGCTGCCTGCTTGCCCAATCCTTATTTTGCTTTATGGACAATTTCTCTTTAGCATTCCAGGCATTTAACCTTGAAAAATAGTGTTGTTTTGCTGCTGTATTTCCTGATTGTTAGTCTCCAGGCATCTCCGTGGCATCTTTATAAATCTACAGGAGCTGGTAAATATTTCTTGCCGGCCAGCAGCTGAAATCTGAAAATACCGGCTCAATTTTAGCTGTCAGGCAATTAATGTAATTCAAAGAAAATGAAAGGTGTGGACAGCTGGGACTGCTTTTAATAATGGGAGGGTTCTGGCTCCGGCTTAGCCAAGCCGGGCAGCGGAATCAATAAGAGGCAAGCAGGAAGGCAAGAAGAGGGCACGGAGCTCTCCAGAAGCATTTTGTCAGCACCCCGGCAGCCCTGCTCAGCTGTGCCAGGAGCGGCTGATAAAGGCAACTGCTGTTGGTCAAGTTAGGAGGTCAGACATGGAGGTCCCAGCCACTGCAGCGGTCGATGGCGCTGTGAAATGGAAAAGGGCACCCAGTCTGGGCAGGCAACCAGGAGGAAAATGCTGCCTGCTGATGGGCACACACCCACCATGCAGCTGGGTACACAGCTTGGTTAGCCAACAGTGTAGGCAAGCTTTCTTCCTCCAAATGCTCGGGATCTTTGAGCAGTGCACAAATCATGCGACTGCGTGTGACAGCCCTGTGCAGACCGCCTCCCACTCCCCATCCCTGTCACAACACTGGTTGATCTCACAGACCCGGGAGATCCATCCGTCTCCTGGTGAGTCAGCATGTTAGCTTTGGACCTCGGCAGGAGTAAATGGGGGATTACGACAAAGAGCCAATTTAATTAATAAAAGAATTAGTATGTGTAAAAACTAACGTGAGAAGTTAAGGGGACTGTGGGAACAGCTGTGAGCAGGGCTAGCACATTGCTGCTGCCATTTGTGCCCAAATACAGTAAACTGGGATTAGGGACATACCTCACAGGGGGAGTGTTTGACTAGTGTGTGTGTGTGTGTGTGTGTGTGTGTGTGTGTAGCCCTGGGATCCATCCCCAAACCATATAAACTCGGTGTGGGTATGGGAGGTAGAGGCAGAAAGACCAGAAGTTCAAGATCATCCTAGGTTACATAGGAAATTCAAAGCCAGCCTGACAAGGGTGGGGAACTCACTTCTCCTGAGGAACACATCAGTCATTGCAGAGATATTCCAATTTAGAGGAGGAGTCTGTCAACATCTGTCACCTGTAGACACTTCAGGTGTGGCAGGCAAGGTTTGAGGATGGGGTACATTGTGTGAGAGTCAGACACTGATGTGGAGAGTCTCTCACAGAACCTACAGCCTTCCTTTTGAACTCTGCTCTCTGGTCAGTGAGACCCTGAGATTTATTGTCTCCACCCCACCCCCCAGTACTGAGTCACAGAACACCGTACCCAGCACTCATGGGGCTCACACTTATGCAAGAAGTACTTTACCCAGTGAGTCACTCCCCGGCCCTGCAGGCAAGGTCAGACACCAGTCACATTCTACTGTACTTATGTAAGGGCACTTCCTCTGACTGTGTGAACTCCTACGTCACTGGCACTCTGAATGTCTCATGCAGTGTCCCTGGGAAGCCCAGAAAAAAAAANAAAAAAAAAAAAAAAAAAAAAAAAAAAAAAAAAAAACAGAGCACATGCCTCAATGAACCCTCCAAGAGAAAAACAAAACTTCAAAACTGAGCCCAGCAAGATAAATATGGAATCATCAAGGGTAATTTTATGTGCCAGCAAACACTTAGATAACAGAAATGCCACTTACAATAATGTGCTTTAAAATCAAATACCCAGGAATAAATTCAACAGTCTGTGTGTGCCTGCCACAATGAAGCCAAAACATCCTTGGTAGGAATTTAAAACCATCTAAGTAAATGCAAGAGAAGCCACAGTCATGAATTAGAAGGTTCGATGAGGCAGTCATGTCCATCACCTGAAAACTGATCCACAAACTCAATTCATTTCCACATAATTTTCCAAACAATGTTTGGTTTGTTTTTGGATAACAAACTGCCTTATGTCTAGTCAATGAACTAGTACTTGACAATTCAAAGGAATGATTTACTAATTCATGAAAGGATTTGTATGAGTCCCAAAGACATAGGGCCGAGTTCCAGAAGTTAGACTCAAAGGCTCCATGCTATATGGTTGTATTAACGGAGTGGAAGGACTCGGGCTACAGCCCAGTTGGCAGGATGCTTCTCTGGCATGCAGAAGTCCCTAGGTCTGAACCCAGTACCACAAAAATCAGAAGTGCCAGCACACTCTGTAATCCAACACTCCAGAGAGAGAGGGGGAGGATCAATTGTTCAAGGCCAGTGTATTCATTTTCTGTTGCTGTGATAAAGGCCATAGCCAAAAGCAATTTGGGGGAAAATGGTTTGTAGGTCTTGATCCCAGCCCATCACTGTGGGAAGTCAAAGCAGGTACTTCAAGGCAAGCTTGAACTTCCCGCTCTGCTGACAGCCACCTTCAGCAGCTGGGCTCCAGTCTAGGGAACTTCTACTCTGCTGACAGCTACCTTAGGGCCCAGTACAAAGACAGAGTTGGCTTTGCCCCTTCAGTACCAGCTTATATGTGGTACACACAGACACACACATATTTTAATGAAAAGTGTAAGGTCCACATAGTGAGTTAGAGGCTAGCCTGGGCTACATGAGAGTTAGAAAAGGCAAAACTCGAGGCTGGAGAGATGGCTCAGAGATTAAGAGCACTGACTATTCTTCCAGAGGTCCTCAGTTCAATTCCCAGCAACCACATGGTGGCTGACAACCAGCTGTAATAAGATCTGGTGCCCTCTTCTGGTCTGTAGGCACACATGCAGACAGAACACTGTATACATAATAAATAAATAAATAAATAAATAAATAAATAAATAATAGAAAAGGCAAAACTCTAAGAACCAGAAGGGGAACAGAGCTTGTCATGATCTAAGGAAAACAGGAGGGATTGGTGACAAGGGATGTGAAGTAACCGGAGGAAAATAGGGTGTATGTAACATGATGGCTATGTTACTATAGGTGTTGTTAAAATCCATGAACTGTATGCAACATACACAAGCTACAGCTCAAAATCCCACACGAATGATGATCCTTGTAGTCCCAGACCCAGCCATATCTGTAGTGAGACACACAAGACACAGCTAGAATTTCAAGTTATTCATCAAAGCTTTATTAATGTACCCATATTGGTCATGTGAATGAATGTGAGAACTGGGGGAAAAAATGGCCAAGTAAAAGGTTTCTTAACTGAATGACCAAAACTAATTCCAAATCGAACCCATGATGAGTCCAAGGTACTTCTGGTAACAATCACCCATGCTGCCTCATGCAGCTCCTCCGAAGCCTTAGCTCTGAATGCATGATGACCATGCATGCCATCACGACTCTTTGAAATGTTTGAAACGGTGGACATACCAAACCCCCTCATATACGTATTGCATATTGTAGGTACCTCCTGAAGCATTGTGCTGTGTCCCTCACAAACCTTGCCGGTGAGAAGCAGAACCCTTGCCCACCATCAGAGTCCACGCAGCATCACAAACCCAAGCCTCCTGCTCTCGCTGCAGCTGAGCATCCTGAGTTTTCCCTCCCTGGGGCAAGCCATCTCGGGCCTCACTCAATCCTCACCTCCACTTAGCTGTTGTGCAGTCCCCTCTCTTTTGGCATGGGCAGGACCCCTAACTTGTGTTTAACTAGCGCCACCAGGCAAGAGTAAGGGGATGTGGCCTCCTGATAAAGTCACACGAGCTGTGACTTTCATCTTGTGATCAAACTGACACTTCACAACTTTCTGTAGCTTGTGATGCGCTACCATATTAGATAATACCACACATCAAAGAACAGTCAAAGCCGCACCCTTGGAGGAAGTGGATCTGCCACCAACGCGGGAGCTTGGAAGGGCTCCCTTCCAACTCAAAGCCCAGCTCCTTGATGCTATGACGGCAGCTCTGACACACTCTGAGGCATAGCCTAAACTAAGATGTGCCAAGATTCCTGGTCGCGAAAACTATGAGTTAGGACCTGGGGAGAAAGCTGGGCAAGCACCTGATTTAAATGCCAGAATCCCTGTAGAAAGCATGGTTACACACGCCTGCAATCCCAGTGTTGTGGGGTGGCAGAGACAGGAGGGCCACTGGGACTTACTGGCTACAGGCCTAGTGAGAGACCCAGAGTCAAGACAAGGCAGAGAATGACAGAACAGGACGCATGACATCCTTCTTTGACTTCCATACGTGCATATGAGTCTATGAATAGACACACACTTGTACATACCACAAGCACATCACATGCTTCACAACCCAAAAGGAAAAGCAAAAGGTGACGTCACAAACATGCTGTGTTTTACACTGCTAACCTGGCAGCAAATATTACAGGTACTTGATCCCCTATTCCACCACGGTGTATTTCCAAGACCATAGATCGCTATACACCTCACAGACGGAAGGCTTTGTGGCATTTTCTTAGCCATTAACTCCCAGATGACCTCACCTTACCTACCTACCTACCTGCAGCCTGAATGTTTTTTTTTTTCCTAACTAATGTGCCCTGCTTTCCTCAGACAAAAGTGAAGCATCTCCAAACACAGCTTCCTTTTCTATTCCTACTTCCGAGTCCCTAGTAAAGTGCACTAATGTCTGTGAGGTGCACGGGTCATTTCCACACGCTAGATTAGAATTACTTGAGTCACGTAGGGAGATAAAAGCTTGCCCTTCCATTTGGAGTTTCTGGAAAATTGTTCCAGGAATGCCATGGTAACCAACACCACTTCAGAGGATCTTTATTTAATCTCATTGTTAATGGAGACGATTTCCATCTGTTTTACCTTTCTAAGCATATTATAAGTGAAAAGAAGCAGAGGTAGCCAAAATGGAAAAGCCAAGATTGTTCTTGGCCAACTGTATTAATTTTTATTCTGCTCACTTCTTTATGCTGTGTATCTGGCCAGCAGATCCTGTTTCATGTGGAGCTGTGATTATTGGTCCTGTGTTCCCTCTGACGTGCCAACTGGTCATACCATATGGCAGGGATTTACAACCATGGCCCCCAGGCCAAATCTGACCCATCACTTTGTTTATAAATAAAGTTTTATTGAAACATGGCCACTCATTTGCAAACTGCCTATCACTTTTCTTTTGCTTTAAAGGCAAATTTTTAATCAAAAAAATCTTAAGTATTTACTCTCAGTCTCTTACCTGACCTTTGTCATTCAAACCACCACAACCATTATCATCACCATCATTATCACCATCATCACCGTTATCACCATCACCACACACATTCTAGCTACAATCTTCCTGGAACTATACAGAGTGCTTTAAATATTTTAATTCTCCTAAATTCTTACATAAGCCTCTTAAATATATACTTTCATAATTCCAATTTGCAGGTGGAGAAATTACAAGGCAAACATGCTTAATAACTACCCAAGGTCACAGAGCTGATGATTAGGAGAGCCAGGATTTGAACCCCAAGAGACTGGCTCTAGAATCGCTTTTATTAACTGTCGGGTTCGAAAAGAAAGAACACACCTGGCCTTGACAAAGCATTTTGAACACAAGAAGGAGGAGGAGGAGAGCTTTCCCGCCTGTTTGTTCCAGGCTGTCCAGACCACGAAGGTGATCCCAGAACCGTGAGGAAGAATACTGCTAACAAGATGGAAGAGGAAAGATTGTGGGCCAGACCACAGCAGCTGCACTAAGATTCATGTCTCCTGAGCTTGCCTATCTAGTTCAGCCCTTTTTCCCTTGCTGTGACCGAATAACTGACAAGAAACAATTAAAGGGAGGAAGGGTTTAATCTGGCTCCCAGCTCAAGGGACTCTGTCCACCATGGTGAAGGTGGGATGGCAGGAAGAGAAAGCGTGAATGCAGGGGTCAGAGGCAGGCTGGTCACACTGCTTCACAGTAAGGAAGCAGACAGCAGACAGGAAGTGGACCAGCAATACAACATCAAGGCTTGGCTCCTGTGACTTTCTCCAGAGAGGCTCCGCTTCCTAGATTCTACAGCCTTTATAAGCAATACGGCCAGCTGCTGAGTCCAAGTGTTGGGAACATTTCACGCTCAAACCAGCCCTACCCCTCATCTGCATGGGGCACTCCAAAGGCATGTGGGCTGTAGATGGCTCCAGTTAAGGAACCTCATCAGCTGGCCCTCCAGCAAGTGCTTAGTCATCCCAAACCTCTCACCAGATTGGCCCCAATGTGGAAGGCACTCTCCCTGAACACTTAGAGGGCAGAGGAGGAGGAGACACCCTTGTACTATTTCTGGAGATCAAATGGAGACAACATGAAGACACATTCTTCCCAACCTGACTCCTGTACCACCAGAGTCTCAGCCGAAAGGGAGGGATTTAATACTGAAAGAGTCTGAGAAATGATGAACCCCAGTACAGAGCTGAATGACAGAAGTTCTAGGGCTTCTGCTGCAGGAAGGCAGCCTTATCAGTGCTGAACAAGGTCGATAAGACAGCTCAGCAGGTACAGGTACTATCCTCTGACTGCCACACACGCACCATTCACACATGCACTGTAAGTACATGCACCATGCACACATGTACCATGAGTACATGCACCAAGCACACATGCACTATACACACATGCACCATAAGCACATACACCACGCACACATGCACCATGTACACATTTACCCATGCACCATGAGCTCATGCATCATGCACATGTGCACCATGAGCACAAGCACTATGCACACATGCACCATGCACCCATGCACCATGAGCACATGTACCATGCACACATGCACCAGGCACACATGCATGCACGTACAATTCAGTGTCACCTACTCCACACTGAGCTCTCTGGATAAAGAGGATGTGGGGATAACTCTTGCAGTTCCCAAAGAGTGACGCCCTTCTCCCCCAGGCTGTTGCACATTCTCTCTGTTTTGAATTCCTCTCCTCTGGTCCTTCATCTAGGCAAATCTCTCAACCATCAGACTGGAGGACTTGGCCTTCTCCAGTTCAGAGAATCTCCTGACCCTCCCCCTAAATCCACTCTTCATCCCCAGTTCCCTTGTGGCTTGCACTCTGGCCCTGGCTCAAGATTCTCAATAATAAAATAGGCACTGTGAGGAGCACATCTAATGTCATTTGGGAGATGAAATGAAGGCACTGGGCAAGGGGTGCAGCTTGGGGCCCCCCTCTTTCACTGCTCCCACCCTGGGATTTCCTCTCCATGCCGGGGCAGTTTAATTCACTTCTGTGTCCACGAATCACATGCGCCACAGGGGAAGGAGGCCGGGGGATGCTGTCTTTGACTCCAAGATTTCCCAGTGCAAAGGCAGAAACTGATACACACCAGGGCTTAATATGGAACACACTATAAAAGAAGCATCAAACTGGGTCTCAAGGAATCGAGGAAGAAAGGGCCGCTGGTGCTGGAGAGGCTGCGGAATAGCTGATGAAAGCAATGGCTGGCTGAGGAGTCGGATTAAAGTACTTCGGGCAAAGAAATGACATGATTCTCAGGCACAAGGACTCAGGTCTCTTGGGGAATGGAGGGTTGAAAACAAATAAGAGAACAGGACAATAGGAGAGCGTGGGGGGTAAAACCCATGTATGGACCACATGACTCCTTTGCCTTTGGAAAGTAGCATAGGAAAGGATGGGCACAAAAAGGGACCATCTGTGATTTTGTTACCCCTTAAATGAGCAGACTAGGACCATCCAACTTATCCTCCTCTGCTTACTGCCTGAAGTCGGCAGGGAATCCATCAGTCTAGGTCTCCTCCCCTTTGTTGGTAAAGCAAAGTTCACGGATTTGCCTTGCTTTGCTGTGAATAATACATGTGCTAAGAAGCATTTTAATTTCTGATTCCATTTCTTGGATTTATTAGCGTGCACTCCCTCAGGGTCCCACTTGCCTCCCAAAGACACCGAGCTAGTAAAGCCAGATTCGTCGGATGCCTTCAATCCAGACAGACATTGCTAAGTGCTTAATATTGGCCAGTGTGGTGCAGAACTCTTCTGGTGATGACAGTGGGTGTTTCTCAGAGCTCCCCTGGGAGAAAGCGAATGGCCAGGAAGCTGATTGTTTGCTCTCCAACAGGGGAGGAAGGTGAGAATCAGAGATAGGCCCTTGGGGGCTGGAAGACAGCTACGGCACTGACTGCCAACCCTAATGACTTAAGTTCAGTCCCCAGAACTCTCTCCTGCAAGCTGCCTCTGTTTTACTCTGACACTTAAGCATATTCCACAGACACACACACTATAAGTAAATGAATTTTTTTTAAAAAAAAAATTAAAGACAATATGTTTGCCTACAAGGCCTCAGTCCTGTGCAAGAACTACAAGTATCTGAGGAAAGCTGGGGTGGGAGAGGTGAGAGGGTCTTCCCCAGAAAGAGGACATGAATTGTTGGTCCAGAAACAAACGGTCATCCCTGAAAACACACATACAAGTAACATTATATGAACTGAGAAGGTTATATTTAGGAAAATATATATATAGTATATGTATGCATACATATATGTGTGTATATGTATATGTGTGTGTATATATATATAGGTGGAACATAGTGTGTGTATCTGTGTATGTGTGTGCAACAATTAATGAACAAGGAGGCCATGAGTTTGAAGAAGAACAGGAAAAAGTGTATGAGAAAATTGAAAGGAGGAAAGGGAAGGGAGAAATGTTGCAATGTATCGCAATCTCAAACATAAAAAAAAAATAGGCATGCCCTTGGGACAGAGTTAGGGAGATAGTTCAACCAGCAAAGCACCTGCCACACGGACCTGAGGACACAACATGCACATAATTAATTTTGTCTTGAATTTTCGTTTTTGTTTTTGTTTTGATTTGATTTTTGGTTTTTCAAGACAGATTTTTTTTTTCTGTGTAACAGCCCTGGTTGTTCTGAAACTCCCTTTGTTGACCAGGCTGACCTTGAACTCATAGAGATCCACCTGCCTCTGCCTTCCAAGTGCTGGGATTAAAGGCATGCACCACTTCCATCCAGCAATTAAATTTTTTAATTTAAACCCCAGTGTAGAACAGATAAGAGTTGATATGACTCTTTCATTAGAATATGCAAAGGCATCCTTGGCAAACGCACAGAAAGTCTGGAGCTGGTCCCTCTGGGGAAAGGATATAGACAGAGAGAGACGTGAGTGGAAGAATTTCACTGTAAGTTTTCTCTTTCAATTCTCTGTAGCACACGAGTGTATTATCTCAATTTAAAACAAGTCAAAGAAAATATATTCACAAAATAGAAATCAGGGCTAGAGCAATGACTCCGCTGGTACAGCGCTTGCCTTGTGAGCAAGAGGAACTTTGCCAGCCCCTAACACAAAGGCTAGGGTGACTGAGCTGGGAATGCAGACACAAACAGCCCTGGCACTCGGCACTCAGTCTAGCCCACTAGGAGAGTACTAGAGACCCTGACTTAAAAAAAAAAAGTGAAGGTGGAGATGCTCCAGTGGCTAAGAGAACTTGCTGCTCGTTCAGAGGACCCATGTCTGGTTCCCAGCACCCACATCAGGAGCTCACAACTACCTAAAACTCACATTCCTGAGACTCTGATGCCACTGGGCTCTGTGGCATCAGCACTCACATGCACATACCCACATGCACACACACACACACACACACACGCACACACACACACACAACAAATAGCAAAACAAAGAAGTCATCCTGAGACTGGCCAGTAGAGAAAGCCATCCAGATTCCGTGCTAAAAGTAAACTCTAGTTTGCAACGCCCTGGGCCCTTGAAACCCTGCTTTGCCGGCATCTCTATATTTCTGTGCCATATTTGAAACTTCTCTCCCAATCACAACATCTACTCCCAAGTGGAAAATTAGATGTAGACCCAGGTTCCAAAACATCTCAGCAGAGGGAACACTGCTCCATCCAACTTTGCACATCAGATGCTCCCTCATCCCTGTGCAAAGGCATGTGCCACTAACGTGTGAAGGACTGCAGCAATAGCAGCTTCGTGTTAATAATTGATGATCTGTTTGCTTAACATTCAGTTATTGCTTGATATAAGAAGTCTCCAGTGCAAAATATTCTCTGCTAATAACCCAAATAAAACTGATCAAGTGATGTTCGCCGGTTGACTGTTGCTTCCTCCCCTCCCCCCACCAAACTCCACAGCATGTTCTGAGCTCTTTAGCTGTACTTGAGAATATTTCAGAATAAGTGTCTGGGAGGGTGCTCCTGTCCCACAGATGGAAACTGTCTCATTAGAAAACAATACTGGCATCCTTAAACAAAATAGAAAAACCTTCCACTGCATGGCCCTTGGGGAACTCAGCTCTCAGTTCTCATTTATTTTATTTTATTTCTGTTTTGGTGTGTGTGTGTATAGATTGGGGTGTGTATGTGTGTGTATATGGATTAGTGTGCGTGTATGTGTGCATAGATTGGTGCATGTGTATGTGTGCGTATGTGTATATGGATTGGTGTGTATGTGTGCTTAGATTGGTGCATATGTGTGTGTGGATTGGGGTGTGGATTGGTGTGTTTGTGTGTGTGCATGATTGGGGGGTGTAGGTCAAAGGTTGACAACAGGTATCGCGATCACTCTCTCTCTACCTTATTTTTCAAGACAGGGACTCTCACTGAACCTGAAGGATCCTCTGGTCTCTGCCTCCCTGGCACTGAGATTACAGGTGTGTGATACCAGGAAGACTTTCTATGTGCATGGTGGAGATTCAGACTCAGGTTCTCATGCTTGTACTTCCCCAACTGAGCCATCGCCCCAACCCTGTTAGATATCAAACCAGAAGTTGAGAAATAGGAAAAGGAGACCCCACTGGCATCAAGAGCTGGTTTCCACAGCCTGAGACTCTATCAGACCTTCAGGTCGATGAGCTCTTCCTCCAAAGAACTGTCTCTGAGCAACACAACCACCATCTTCACAGGCCCAGCGATACCTGCCTGCAGAGTTCACCACAGCAGGGCATGACGGCTACAGATGTTCCCTCCGAGAAGGGGGCGTCAGGAAAGACCACAGACCCTCACCTGAGTGCCCAGCCCCTCCCTCCTCACACTTGGGGAGGGGCTGCGGGTTCTAGTTTGCTTTCTACTGCTATGATAAAACACCAGAATAGCTTTAGCACTCAGGAGCAGGGGCAGGAGGATCTCTGTGAGGTCAAGGCCAGCCTGATCCACCTAGTGAGCTCCAAGATACATAGAAAGACCCTGTCTTAATAAACACCATCATAACCAAAGGCAACTTGGGGAGGAATGGGTTTATTTCATCTTACAATTTACAATCCATCATGAAGGGGAGGAACTGAGGCAGGAACTGAAGCAGGCATGAAAACAGGCTGCTTAGTGGCCTGTTCCCCAAGGCTCATTCAGTCTGCTTTCTCATACAACCAAAGACCACTTGCTCACGAGTGACATCACCCCCAGTGGGCTGGGCTCTCCTATATCAATCATTAATCAAGACAACGCCCCCACAGATTTGCCCACAAACAATCTTACGGGGGCATTTTCTCCACTGAGGTTCCTCTTTCCAGATAACTCTAGCTTGGATCAAGTTGACAAAAAAAAAACTAACCAGGACGCTTCCCCCAAAGAGGACTTGAGTTCTAGTCCCAGAAGCTCTATCAGGTGACTCACAACCACCTGAAACTCCAGCTCCAGGGGATCTACATATATGTCACACACACACACACACACACACACACACACACACATTCTTTTAAAGTCTTAAAAATCTAACCAGATATAAAAATGTGTCAATCAGAAAGTATATTCTAGCACAGGTAAAAATGGAAAATCATTATTCATTATGACATTTCCTTCTAAGCTACTCACAGGTAGTTATTAAACTGAGAGGTGACATACAAATTATGAGTAAATGTTAATAATAATGAAAGTATTAAAATAAAGTTGAAATATATTTTTTTGAAATTCTTATTAGATTTTATCACATATTTCACCTGGGTATAGTAGTGAATTACTATGATCTCAGCTCTCAGGAGGGTGAGGCAGGATTGTGAGTTTTCAGTAGTCTGTGCTGATCCCTCTCAAAAAAATAAAACAAACCACTCAAAAGACAATGAAAAACAATCAACCAACCAAATTGAGCCCCACACCCCAAAATAACAAGTCATAATTCTAGCTCCCTCTTCCCTCTGGGTTTTCGGTGTCAAGGATCACATTAAGGCTGAACTTATGTTCACACAAAGAACAGGTGCTTGCAAGTTCCCGAGCCCCTTCTTCAGCCCCTCTGCATTTTATTTATAAATAACAAAATCATTACTGGCAATTGAAGTCAATCAATAAAAAATCTTATTCATAAAAACTGCAATTTCACTAAAATAAGGGCAAGGGGAAGAATGTCATAGCATATATAATTTCTGAATCGTGTATATAGTTTTCTAAGTTATCCGAACACTGCCAGCCAAACCACCGTCAGAATGCTCAGAAAGGCTTCTCTAACAACCTAACTCTGTGGTCTTTGATATTGTGCCAATGTTCTGCTACATTAAAGCTTAGCTTTAGTTGCTACTGTTTTTTTAATTCTATCACTCTAAGAGCTTACACGCCATCCTCTGAAGGAGGCGCTTGCGGATACTGCCCTATGACTGCACAGGTGTATGCCTACACAGGCAGCTTCCATGTGGGCTCTCATGAGACCCAGCGTAAATGTCACTTATCACGATGAGATCTGAGGCATACCTGGGAGAAGCGGGGCAGGGTGCAGCCCTGAGCAGATTGTCAGAGGAATCCCCAGCTCAGTGACTGTTGGGTAACACTTACTACAATGTCACTAAGACTAAGATGAAAACTTACAGGAATCTAAGCACAGTGGCTCATGTCTGTAATCTCAGCACTCGGGGATTCTGAAACAGAAGGACAGCCATGAGTTTGAGGCCACTTAGGACTACCTTCTGAGTTCCAGGCCATGGGCTATACATCAAAAACACATCAAAAATAAATAAAGTTGTATTTGGAAACAGGAGGAAAATGCCCAGGGAGGATGTCTGAGAAGATGAGGGAGGATGAGGCCAGAAGAAGGGCAGATCTCTAGGCTGCCTGTTTTATTCGGTCCCTATTAGTTGGGCATTTACTGTGTGCTGCCCCTCTTGTAGAATTCGGGTATAGACTACTAAAGGAGGGGGCGATAGTTCTGTCAGTGAAGCATCAGGACTGGAGCATGACCCCCAGAACCCACCTCTAAATAAAGCCACCTGGGGAGAGCCCCTGAGGCTTGCTGACCAGCTAGCCTTGCCTGCTCAGTGAGCTCCAGGTCAATGTGTTTCTGAGAATGACATTAGACACTAACCTGTGGCCTCTACATACTCATACATACACACTCACATACATCAACACACATGCGCCCACCACACGTGCACAAGCCTGCGCACAGATACACACACATAAATATAGGAATATAGTGAAAGAAACACAAAGTTGCCCTCGTGGGGGTTTCATTGAGTTAGGGAGACAAAAGATGAGTAAGCAGAGTAAGTACTGCGTTGGACAGTAAAAGGCATTTAGAGAAACGGACAGAGGAAGGCAATGGAGACACTGTGTGCAATAACAGCACATGACTAACACTACCATGCAGTAAGAGCTAGAAGGAAGGGAAGAAGGGGGCAGGAGGGAGGGAAGGAGGGAGAAAGGAAAGTAGGCAAGAAGAAAATAAAGAAAAAAGGGAGGGAGGGAGGATACCTGTAAGTTCAAGGCTACCATGGTCTATATAGCATACCTAGCAAGCCCTAGAGCAGCCAGGGCTATACATTGAGACCCAGTCTCAAAAAAAAAAAAAAAGAATGGAAGGAAGGAAGGAAGGAGGGAGAAAGGAAAGACAGGGGGGAGAGAGAGAGAAAGAGAGAGAGAGAGAGAGAGAGAGAGAGAGAGAGAGAGAGAGAAAG